>NC_083098.1:134715248-135015248 GCF_949774975.1 Lagenorhynchus albirostris | reverse complement strand
CATTGGTTGTCTGCAGGAATGGGAATGAGTTGGTTGGAATGAGAACAGAGAGGGGAGAAAGATTTCTTACTGTATACATTTTTATATAATTTAAAATTGAATTATGTAAATTACCTATTTAAAATTTTTTTTTTTAATTTTTATTTTTTTGGCGGTACACAGGCCTCTCACTGTTGTGGCCTCTCCCGCTGCGGAGCACAGGCTCCGGACGCGCAGGCTCAGCGGCCACGGCTCACGGGCCCAGCCGCTCCGCAGCACGCGGGATCCTCCCGGACCGGGGCATGAACCCGCGTCCCCTACATCGGCAGGCGGACCCCCAACCACTGCGCCACCAGGGAAGCCCTAAAATTTTTTTAAGTTGTTGGGTCAGAAAAGAAAATTTTCTGAATATTTATAATATGGAATAGGAACAGCAGGCATGCATACATACACGCTTGTACACATACATCAAAAGAATTTTGTCCCACGGTGCCACTAATTCAACCTTATATTAGTAAGAAAAGAAAGGAAGAGACCACGGTAGAAGATCCAAGTCTGTTATCAAGGCCTGTAAGCCACACAGAACACCCACCGATGTGAACAGAGCAGAACCAGGAACCAGGTACGGAAGAGGTGGGTCTAAGTCACCCTCAATGTTCTGGCGATCTTCTGAATTTCGAGTCTAAATGATATTTAACTATGAGCTACAATCTCAGTTTACTCTCCTATGCCACCTGACACCAGGATGTTGGGAAAGCAACTTGGTCAGTTTCTTCCTCCGCCCAGTCAGCTGAAATCTATGTCCTAAGTTTAATGATGGAGTATTGATCTGTGTAATATAAGAATTGATAATCGGATTCCCCTGGTGGTGCAGTGGTTAAGAATCCGCCTGCCAATGCAGGGGACACAGGTTCGGGCCCTGGTCCGGGAAGATCCCACATGTCGCGGAGCAACTAAGCCTATGTGCCACAACTACTGAGCCTGCGCTCTAGAGCCTGTGAGCCACAACTACTGAGCCCACGCACCTAGACCCCGTGCTCCACAACAAGAGAAGCCACCGCAATTAGAAGCCCGCACACTGCAAGGAGAGTAGCCCCTGCTCGCTGCAACTACAGAAAGCCCGCGCACAGCAATGAAGACCCAAATGCAGCCAAAAATAAATAAATTAAAAAAAAAAAGAATTGATAATCACTCAGCTATCCCAGCAAGTTCATTGCCAACCATTAAAAGGTTACAGATAATTCACTGTAAAAAACACAAGAGAGACAGATTTCTGTAGCCTCGCGGGGCAAGAGCTAACAGTAAGACTCAAAAGCCTTTTTCTAGCTCATAGTCAAAATCTTATATTTTGCAGGTAATTCTTTCTCTGAGTGATAGATAATTCCTAACTTGGTTTATATATCTGAGTTTTATCCTTGCTACCACTAGCATTGGTAGATTTACATCATCTTGACAGTTTACCTATGATATATATATAAATAGCACATCCATGTCACAGCTGTATATTTCTGTGTTAAAATTCCCCTAAATTAAATTTTGCATATTTAGTTTTAAAATCACTTATTTTCATCCAGTATATACATTCTGATCTTTTAGAGTTTAACCTTAACAGATTCTCTCCTTGCTTTTTTTTTTTTTTGAAATTTTGAGTTATGTTCTGTTATGGTTCTACTTAGAATTTTTCACATAAAATATTTTTCTCTGAAAACTATCATTTAACAATTGTCCTACGTCCCTTAATGCTACTGTTGAAAATTTTGTGCCTTATTTTTAAACACTCTTATTATAACTTAACTGTACTCATGGATATGAACAAAGATTTGGAATCTGATCAGGTCCACACAAAATTTTTAGGTTGCCCATATCTTGAGACTCATTTTCTACTGAAATATTGGAGAAATAAACTTCATTTAAATCTTTATTAATGAAGGCAAGTACAAATTCTATTAAAAAAATCAAAATGCAACTGCAGTTTATTATATGGACAATGTAGCCAGGCTGCTTGGGGTCAAATTCCAGAACTACCACTTACTAGTTGTATAACCATAGATAAGACATTTAACCTCTCTGTGCCTCAGTTTTCTCATATGCAGAGTTGGGCTAATAATGGTACCTACCCCATAAGTTTGTGAAGAAGGGTATAAGCAAATATACATAAACTACTTAGAACAGTGTTGATGTAGTAAGTTTATTAGTTCTACCCAAATAAGTAATTTGTGGGTCTACTATCTGGGACTTGTTTGACTTTTTTTTTTAACAATTTCTTTTTCTTTACTTTCTTTCATACAGTTTTCCCTTTTTAGAACAGCTCTAGATCCCCATCATCATCAAAATATATTATTCAGTACCTGTGCTGGTATACCTAATTTCCTACAGAAAAAGTTAGCTATGACTTTATCAAAGTTCAAGGTCAGTTTTGATAGGTAACATAGGTCATTTTTCTTCCCATCCTCTTTCTTTCTCTGAATCCTTTCTTCTCATCCACAACCAGATGCCTCTTACGGTGATATTCAAATTGAGAAGCGAGTTAGGAAGGAAAAGGCAATCTGACTTTTAGAGCCCCACGAGAGTTTATGAGCAAAATGAACAAAGAATCCAGACATTATACCTAGTGAATGCCCCAGGAGGATAAAAAGGACAACAACCTCAACCAATAAAGCACAGTTACTACAGAAGCTTTTCCACATCACAACACATCCTGACCTTACTCTGAGAGCTTTTTGCTACTTAATCCTTTCATGGATGCCTTATGCACTAGAGGGGACAAGAGCGAGAACAGAATAAGCCACAGAGTTTCAGAGAGAATAAGGTACAGAGATTCAGAGGAAAAAGAAAAGGAGAATTTTTGGGTTTTTTTAAGAGCAAGTTTTGACAAAGAGGTAATGGGAACAGGAATGGAGATGAGAAATGCCATAAGGAAGCCACACATCCAGGGAGAAATCTGGGAATAAATGTAGTGATTAGGAGATGGCAATAAGTACCATTCTACTCTAAAGTGAAATCAAAAGGAAAAAAAAATCAGAGAACATGTGGGGAAATAAATAGAAAGCACCTGAAAGGATGAACCTGCAAAGAAGAGCTTAAATTCGCAACAACATTTGAGAGAGTGAAGAAAGGTTTTCTTCTTTTTCAAGATTCCCATGCCCTCTGAAAATACAGTCTCTAAGATATATAGACTATCTCTGTGGTATTCACCAGCAGCAGTCTTTGTGGTATTCACGCCTCCAACCCCATTTCCCCCTCTTTTGACATTTATTTTCTTTCAAATAGGCTGCAAATCGCTCTTACTAGAAACTTGCCAAATCATATTTCAAAAGTCTGTAAGAGATGACGCTCTTGGAATAGTGTCTTAGGGGTTGGCTGTTAGGTCACACAGCTTTAGGCTCTGCCTGAATAGCCACAGCAGCAGGGGCCAGGTTGAAAGTTAGCTCACCAGGTTAGAGCTAAGGGCTCAGGTTACTTCCTCAGGCGACCCAGTGGCTTTGCCTGCTTTGTGGCGCAAACTGAATCTCTAGCCCCAGCCGTCACAAAGCTGCCAATGGCCAAATGATGTCTGGGTTCTTATAGCCTGAGCATTCATGCACAATTTAGCCTGGAGAGCTTCATGGCTTACTGCAGGGAGGGTCAGGATTAGAACCCAGTGTCCTAGCTCAAAATGTACTTTCACTACAGAGGCAAGATTTGTGGAGTCTAATCATGGCTGTGTAAGGCTTAGTAAAGAGCCTTCATTTACTGGGAGACTACTGTTTGGGCAACTGCTTTGGTCCTTGCTTCTTTCCTACCTCTATTAGATGGATTATATTTCCTGGTTTTTTTTCCCCCCTGGTCCTCTGTGTCCTCCCCTCACCCTCTATACTGGTTTGGAAGCTATGATGTTTCATTTCTTTTAGTGGTTTCCATTAATTAAAAAACATACAGTGGGATTTCTCAAACACATATAAATAGAGTGAATAGTATAAATTTCCCATTGTATCTATTGCCTAGCTTCATAAGGTATAAATTGCCAATTTTGTTCCACCTCTGATTATTTTGAAGAAATCCTAGAAAGTACATCAATTTACCTGCACATATGTTACTATGTATCTCTGAAAGATAAAGACTCTTTCTAATATATATATATATATATATAATTACAGTACTATTATCACACCTAAAAACATTAAAAATAATCCCTTAATATTATCAAATATCCAGTCGGTGTTCACACTTCCCTGATTATCTTCACTTGTCTTATATATTTTTTTCTTTTTTTGCAATTTATTTGTTTGGGTCAGTATACAAATAAGGTCCATACATTGCAATTCTTTGATAAGTATTTTAATTCTCTCTCCCCTCCCCCCGTTTCCCTTCCATCTCCCTCTGCTTTATCTTGTAATTTGTTTTTTTGTTTGTTTGTTTGTTTTGCGGTATGTGGGCCTCTCACTGTTGCGGCCTCTCCCGTTGCGCAGGCTCAACGGCCATGGCTCACGGGCCCAGCCGCTTCGCGGCACGTGGGATCTTCCCGGACCGGGGCACGAACCCATGTCCCGTGCATCGGCAGGCGGACTCTCAACCACTGCGCCACCAGGGAAGCCCTGTAATTTGTTTTTTAAATGAAGAAACTTGTTTTACCTACTAAGTTTCCCACAGTCTAGACTTTGCTGATTGCATCCTCATAATGTTTTTTAAGAAAATATGTTCCACTCTCTTTTAGGTTTCCTGTGAAATTTTAGTTAGATCTAAAGTCTTGAGCAGATTCAGGACTTTGTTTGTTTATGTATGTGGTTTTGTTGGCAAGATGGCTTCGTGGATGGTGTTGCACGCATGTATCAGGAGACACATAATGTCCGATTGTCTCTTCTTACGACATTATCAGACACTGATGGTCATTGCCCACAATCAGTAGTTAAGTTGGGGCTACAAATGATGATATATTTTCCTTCTTGCTTCTTTGTTTATTAGCTGGAAAATTTTTGTAGAAAAACACTTCCTCTATCAAATATTTAGTTATAGTGAAACGCAGATCATATGGGAAGGAGAAGATAAGTTAATTCAATCAATCAGATTTTAAATTAGCTAATTGGTTCCCAGCTTCCTCCAAAGGTGATCAATAAGATTGGGAGTCTGTATTTTGGGGCAAGAAGTGGGGGAATCTCATCACGAACTAATGGATTTAAATATAAGTTGTAAGCAAATAAATAAAATGGTGTAGTTTAAGCCAATAATTTTGGAGTAGTTTGTTACATGGCAGTACATAACTGCAACAGTCCCCTTTCATTTAAAGAGAAAACTTTGTGAAAAAAAAAAGAGAGAGAGAGAGAAAACTTTGTGAATAGAGCTGTTTTTTTAAAAAATTAATTAATTAATTTAGTTTTGGCTGTGTTGGGTCTTTGTTGCTGTGTGAGGGCTTTCTCTAGTTGTGGCGAGTGGAGGCTACGCTTTGTTGCGGTGGCTTCTCTTGTTGCAGAGCACGGGCTCTAGGTGCACGGGCTTCAGTAGTTGTAGCATGTGGGCTCAGTAGTTGTGGCTCGTGGGTTCTAGAGTGCAGGCTCAGTACTTGTGGCTAAGTACATGGCTTAGTTGCTCCGCGGCATGTGGGATCATCCTGGACCAGGGCTCGAACCCATGACCCCTGCGTTGGCAAGCGGATTCTTAACCACTGGGCCACCATGGAAGCCCAGAGGTGTTAATTAAAGCATTTTGCATTGTCCTTTCTGCTGCATCCATGAGCTAGCATTCCATCCTTGATGGGCAGGTGGCATTGCCATTAGTTTTAGAAATTGCTCCCCATTTTGTGCCCATCCACGTGTAGCAGGTTGCCTGATCAGTCCGTGTTCCCCTCATGTCTGGTTTGGCTTTATTGCCTCATGGATCATGTACTACATTTGCCTCTCGAGAGTCAACCCCTTGCCCATGGCCAGGTTATCTGATTTCTGCCATTGCTTCTAATTCACTGGTGACCCATTTATTACAAATCCAATGTGCAGGAGGCTCTTTTTCTGAAGACAGAACTTTAAGCAAAATTGATCAGTCTCTTTGACTCACACAGAAGCCATGCCTAATTTGTAGGATACTTTTGATATTACTAGAACTGTTTTCCTCTCTGAATGACAATGATTTGCTTGGAATCTCATCTGAGTATGAGGCACTTACATACAGCTTTCTTAATAATCAGTCTCTGGGAGCCTATGGACTGATGGTGAGGCTAAATGGAACAATACTTTTTTTTTTTTTCGGTACGCGGGCCTCTCACTGTTGTGGCCTCTCCCGTTGTGGAGCACAGGCTCCGGACGCGCAGGCTCAGTGGCCATGGCTCACGGGCCTAGCTGCTCCGCGGCATGTGGGGTCTTCCCGGACCGGAGCACGAACCCATGTCCCCTGCATCGGCAGGCGGACTCTCAACCACTGCGCCACCAGGGAAGCCCGGAACAATATTTTTATAGTAAAATTTTAAAGGCTACATCTACAGACTTCTTGCGTCTCCAGATCTCCAACATTCAGTAATTAAGACACATCTAGGTTTGTTCACTAGCTAAGTGCATCTCACCCACCGGCTTTCGAGGTTGGCTGATTCTTTCCTGCAAAGTACTTTAAAGGCATCATCTCATTTAACTCTCACGAAACACTTATGAGATAGGATTTCTGATTGCAGACAACAATACGCCAGCACCTTTTAGGTCACCTGCATATAGCAAAGCTGTAAATGTTAAATCAAAGCGTGCCAGGGGGTTGCTGCATTGACTGTACTGTGAGCATGGATAATTATCATCATCAAGGTTTGTTGAACCCCTAACTAGACACTGTGGGGGCTACTAAAGAAGTATAAGACAGAACCTGTAATTTTGGTGGTCTCAGCCCCTCACATTGTTAGCTAAATGGGTGACATATGCATGCTGAGTGCTCTGTAGACACTCCCACACTTTGGGTGTGTAGAAGTCCCCAGAGGTGAAGAAAAAATAAAAAGCTAATCCCAGGCAGAGAAGCTGGGGTGAGAGGAGCAGAAGAAAGAAGCCGAAGAAGAAAGAAGTTTCCTTGACATAATAAGACTTATCCACAAACCACAGCATATATAACTTAGGCCAGAGGGAAATATAGTAGATTTATATTCTTTCTTGCTATGTGTTTTATTGCAATACCAGAAGATAGTACCAACAAAGGAAGAACAACAAGAAAAACACTGAAACACAGTAACAGCAATATTCTGACGGGCTGCTTATTCCCCTCATGGTGATGTTTTCTGGTCAAGTTGCTAATGTTATGATTGTGAGGGAGGGTGATGGGGGTGAGGGTAGTGAGTATACCTAGGAATAGTTCTTAGAAATCCTTGATCAAGTTCAATAGCACCTTGCTAAATCTCAAGCCTGGTAATTTACACACACTTTTATACAAAAACACAGACACACTTTTGCCCTGGTTCTTTAGCAAAGACAGGGCAGCTTAGAGCTGCAGAGAAAGCTCACATTACAAAGACTTCATTACTTTTATAATATATGCACCCAAGGACATTTACTAGTATACTGAGAGCCATTAGCATAAATAATTAAAACGAAACTACTCTTCTCTAAATAAATGTATAAAGTACATTGGGTGATTCCAAGCCCTAAGCTTTCTCAACATACTGCTTTGTAAACTTACAATGCAAGAATCCACCCAGGCCATTAAGTTCATATCCCCGGTATTTCCAAACAGACTTTGTAAAGCAAATTTGGATGGGGCACAGGAACTTAGGACATTGAACTTGTACTTTCTAGTTGGTCTTTTTTTTTTTTTTACCACAGTAATTATTTACAAGAAAGTGAAAATATTTATAGACATCTTTGCAGGAAGGATTCTCACAGCACTGTTTTACACAAAAACTCTGATGCACAGTTAAAAAAGCCTGCGTGTCAAGCAACATGACATTTCTCAAGAATCACTGCCATCATGGAAGCCACTGTGATTTGTTATGAGGAGTTTCCCTCTGGAGTCTTCCCTACTCAAAGAATATAAAACGAAGCGCCATGACAACATGACCAAAAGGATTTCCTATGCCCGTTAACTTAACAAAACACAAAATTGGATATCTAATAACTTCTTGGCTTGCTCCCGTGCTAGTCCTGGAGGAGACTGAGTTCTCCTCAAGAGTGAAAAGCTATTTTAGAGTTGATTTCTACAGTCAGGATTCTCCATAGTGTTTGGTTGGTCAACTTCCAGGCTTATCCTGATTTGAGTCTTCTGAAGATGAGTAGCTTTCTGGGATTCTGAGGTATCCCAGAAACCCTGAGGTCCTCTAGAGTTAATCTGACCCAGTTTAATTCTTGAAACTGAACTTTAATTCAAAAGCAGCTTGCAGAGTATCTAACTTAGGTTTTTACTCCTGGGGTCTCTTTAAGCAAAACTAGACCTCTTCTTCCTCCATTCCTCTTAAACTCAGCAGAAATCTGCTGAAGAACTCAGTCTCTGTATTACAGCTGTACCACCTGAAGACTGGTAAGCACTCTCCAAATCAAAAGAATTCATGCCACATTTTAGGAAAACTCATGTCGAATAAACATCACTATCATGATAGATTAAACTAACAACTAAAGGATAAGCCAAGACATTTGAGAAGACTGATATGTAACTTCATTTTATATATAATGAAGCTCATTATCGGTAATCAGAGATAGGTAGAGCAAGACAAAATACAAGCTTCATTTGCCCAAACTGTTAAGCCCATCCTCTATCGGCTGCTTCATCAAAGTTACGGTTATTGTGGTCTTCTGACTTGCCCTGCTGCCTTCCACTTTAACCATGTCACCCACCACCAGCTTGAGCAGGATAAGTAGTCTAGGATGTTCAAACACATGTGTTAAGCTGACCCTCTGGTCTTGATCACTGTTTATTCTTTCTCCTCCGTACAAAATTCTAGAGAAATACATAACCCTGAAGAGGCACTTGGGTTAATCAAATGTATCAAATTGACTCAATTAAAATGTCACATTTACCTAAATGAGAAGGAAATCCAAAAAAGAGGGGAGATATATATATGTATAGCTGATTCACTTTTCTGTACAGCATAAACTAACACAATATTGTAAAGCAACTATACTCCAATTTCAAAAAAATGTCACATTTGACAGATTTGTATTACATTTTATATAAGATGTTCTACTACCCATTCCATCATGGGTTATACATAATAACAGGAGAATCATCAAAAGGTGACCAACCAGAAGGAGGCAAAATCATGAGGCTACATAGTTAGAAGCTGAGGAGGCATAGTGAGATTTTAGAGGCATTGAAAGGCCTTCTCAATCCAAATGGTCTTCATTTATTGATTCCTACCACAGGATGTTTCCACCATGGTGTTTGAAAAAGGTCATATTACCCTCCCTTTGGGCTAAAGAAGGTTAGAAAATATGTGGCACCCATGCCATCACTCCCCATTTCACGCTCAGGGTAGACAGCACTAGTCTACCATGATTTTGTTTTGCTAAACTCAGATGTGCCACTCAGAGAGCTGCTCTCACCTGTTGGTGTTAGCCCTCTAGAAGAAATTGTTTGCCATTCTGAGATTAAGGTTTTGAAGTCTTAAAAACTAAATGAAATGTCAGACAAAATGTCATTCTCGAGCATAAAAACTCTAAATCTCAAATGTTTATAATAACAGATAATAAGACCTGCAAAAATGGGAAAGTGTTTGGTAAGAGGAAAGAAAGGAAAGGTTGGGATATGAATTGGTGGCAAGGAGCAGTTCTCTGTAAAATATCCCGAAAAGGGGAAGATTAGACTGCAGTATGAATAATCATTCCTTCTGCTGTCTTCTGGTGCAGATGAAGTTTTCATAAAGCAGTAGTTTTTCAGAATGAAAACATTAGAATTTCAAACCATTTTTTACCCAGTTTTACTAATCAGAGACTAAGATATAATGTATTTTTATAAATAGTTAAAATGTAGACAGAATGAAGAGATCAATAAATAATTTTATTTTCAATAATAATTTCCCCATTCTCACCTTTCCTGTCAAGTTTGTCCTGTCTTACAAGTGAGAAAGTGAAGAAAACTGTTGAAGGGCAAGTTCAGAAGGCAGAAGAGTGTGGCATAAGGTACATATATAAAGCCTGGTAAAGATAAAACCAAAGAATCTTAGTATAATAATTATAGCAGCAAAAGCTTTCGCTATCAGGGAACTGGTGGAGGCTGGATCTTCAAGTGTTTGAAGTTGGAAACCTGCAATTTGTCATGTCCTGGTCATGTCCTTGCTCACAGCTGGTGCCTTCTTGCAGTGTCCTCAAGTGGTGGAAGAGGTTAAGGATCTCTCTGGAGCCTCTTTTATAAGGGCACTAATCCCATTCATGAGGGCTCCACTCTCATGATTTAAGCACCTCCCTCAAACTCCACCTACCAATACCATCACATTTGGGTTAGGATTTTCACATATGAATTTGGGAGGGGAACACGTTCAGACCATAGCATCATCCCTCAAGGGAAACCCTGAACCAGTAAGTTACACAAATGTAAAGCCTGATGATAACGTTCTTCTTAACCATTTAAATGAGTTCATTATCAGAGATAGATAATGCCTCTTCAGAGATAGAAAGTATTTTCCCCCATAATCTGAATTTCAACTGCCTCATGCCTAAAAATAAGTTCTTTCTTGGGAGATATGCGGTTGGCCTTGTCCAAGCATTTGTTTATAAGGAGATCAGGAAACCAGATTGTGGCAGACATAATGTTTGTGCCTGAGGAAATAGAATCCCAAGGAAATGGATGAGTGCGTATTCATGTGACCTGGGCTATATACGGGGCTCACTACACAATCTGTACACCCAGTGCAAAATGAAAATGTGGAGCCCCTTGTTCAAAAAGCAAGAAAAAAAATGCCATTAAAGGTACTAACATATAAAGCTTTTCCCTTTCTTCCATTGTCTCTTTCTCTACCTCTCACAGTGCATTTTTGTTTTTGTTTTTGTTTTAATTCTTTAGGCAAACAGACCACACTAGTCCTGTGATTTTTTTTGGCTGCGTAGGGTCTTCATTACTGCACGCGGGCTTTCTCTAGTTGTGGCGAGCAGAGGCCACTCTTCGTTGTGGTGCGCGGGCTTCTCATCGCGGTGGCTTCTCTTGTTGCAGAACATGGGCTCTGGGCTCATGGGCTTCAGTAGTTGTGGAATCCAGGCTCAGTAGCTGTGGCACACGGGCTTAGTTGCTCCACAGCATGTGGGATCTTCCCGGACCAGGGATTGAACCCGCGTCCCCTGCATTTGCAGGTGAATTCTTAACCACTGAGCCACAAGGGAAGTCCCTCACAGTGTTTTCTATTTGCTATTTAATGTCACACTCTCTCTGGCACCGGGATACTCACTGGCAACAGAAGATTCTCACAGGGACTAACAAAGACTCTCTCCTTGACCAAACTTTAGACTCCTCTGAACCTCTTCTGGACTTGGCCTCAACTATGGCCCCTAGCCTTGCTGCACAGCTCACTTGTAGCAAGAATTCTGCTAAGTCATTTTAGAGAGAATCTCCCACCTTTGCTAACTGATCACCTTGGCCTGCCTTTAGCAAGAATCCTGTTAAGTCAATTCAGCAAGAATCCCCCTACTCTTGATGTCTCCTATCAGTAATTTTCTACCCATGGACCCCTACCCCTGCCCCACTGCTCCTTGGCTACAAATCTCCACTCGTCCTTGCTGCATTTAGAGTTGAGCCCAATCTCTCTCCCCTATTGCCATAGTCTTGATACCTATCAAAATAGTCCTGAATAAAGTCTTCCTTACTGTTTTAACAAGCGTTGGAATAACTTTTTCTTTAATAGTCATGGGGATACAACTTAGATAGGATCAGATTCATCATCAGACCACTGGGCTGGAAGTTCTTCCTGGCTCTTTGTTTCACATGGAGATGTATTCCCTGACCCCTGGGCTGGAAATTTCTTTCCTGGCTCCTTGTGAAGCCCCTTTGTTCTCTCTATTTGATCCTACTTCTCCCATAAGAACTTCTCAGTTGACTGAAACCCCCTTCTCAAACTCTTGCTAACTACATGCTCCACCATTACTCTACTAAAAGTCCACACCATTACTCTACTAAAAGTCCACTTCTTTTCCTGTTGGCATGATTTTACAAAGGATAATTTGGAACTAAGGATCTCTGTGAACTGGCTCATCTAAGACTTCTGTCTTTCCATCACTTCTCTTCCTTTTACCACCTTCACTCTTCCCTTCATTCCGTGAATCTTCTGATGCGTCCACGTTCAAGTACCTGCCTCCTCCAAGAAGATATAGTGGAGAAAGGACAGCCTCTTCAATAACTGGTGCTGGGAAAACTGGACAGGGACATGTAAAAGTATGAAATTAGAACATTCCCTAACACCATACACAAAACTAAACTCAAAATGGATTAAAGACCTAAATGTAAGGCCAGACACTACCAAACTCTTAGAGGAAAACATAGGCAGAACACTCTATGACATAAAGCACAGCCAGATCCTTTTTGACCCACCTCCTAGAGAAATGGAAATAAAAACAAAAATAAACAAATGGACCTAATGAAACTTCAAAGCTTTTGCACAGCAAAGGAAACCATAAACAAGATGAAAAGACAACCCTCAGAATGGGAGAAAATATTTGCAAATGAAGCAACTGACAAAGGATTAATCTCCAAAATTTACAAGCAGCTCATGCAGCTCAATATCAAAAAAACAAACAACGCAATCCAAAAATGGGCAGAAGACCTAAATAGACATTTCTCCAAAGAAGATATACAGATTGCCAACAAACACATGAAAGGATGCTCAACATCACTAATCATTAGAGAAATGCAAATCAAAACTACAATGAGATATCTCACACCAGTCAGAATGGCCATCATCAAAAAATCTACAAACAATAAATGCTGGAGAGGGTGTGGAGAAAAGGGAACCCTCTTGCACTGCTGGTGGGAATGTGAATTGGTACAGCCACTATGGAGAACAGTATGGAGGTTCCTTTAAAAACTACAAATAGAACTACCATATGACCCAGCAATCCCAGTACTGGGCATATACCCTGAGGAAACCATAGTTCAAAAAGAGTCATGTACCAAAATGTTCATTGCAGCTCTATTTACAATAGCCAGGACATGGAAGCAACCTAAGTGTCCATCGACAGATGAATGGATAAAGAAGATGTGGCACATATATACAATGGAATATTACTCAGCCATAAAAAGAAACGAAATGGAGTTATTTGTAGTGAGGTGGATGGACCTAGAGTCTGTCATACAGAGTGAAGTAAGTCAGAAAGAGAAAAACAAATACCGTATGCTAACACATATATGTGGAATCTAAGAAAAAAAAAAGGTCATGAAGAACTTAGGTGTAAGACGGGAATAAAGACACAGACCTACTAGAGAATGGACTTGAGGATGTGGGGAGGGGGAAGGGTAAGCTGGGACAAAGAGAGAGAGTGGCATGGACATATATACACTACCAAATGTAAAATAGATAGCTAGTGGGAAGCAGCCGCATAGCACAGGGAGATCAGCTCGGTGCTTTGTGACCACCTAGAGGGGTGGGATAGGGAGGGTGGGAGGGAGGGAGACACAAGAGGGAAGAGATATGGGAACATATGTATATGTATAACTGATTCACTTTGTTATAAAGCAGAAACTAACATACCATTGTAAAGCAATTATACTCCAATAAAGATGTTAAAAAAAAAAATCCAAAAAAAAAAAAGTACCTGCCTCCTCCATCCCTCTGTCCACACTTGTTGGACCTTCTCTTTCCTGTCTAGGCCCTCAGCTCCCTACAGTCACTAGAACTTTAAGCCCCTTGCCCCTATGGGGGGCTCTCAAGGGACTCAGGAACCTGGGAAGCAACTGCCTGAGGCTGAAATGGAAAGAAAAAGCCTATTATTGTAAACAGACTGGATATTTCATCCACTCAGATGAGCTTTGGAAACATTTAGACAACTGATTGAATATCCCCTCAGTCTCTCACCTAAAATTCATTCCACAGCCTCCTTAAGTTTTTTTTACAATCATGTTACCTCCTATTACACATCATGGCAAAAGAAAATCTTAATATTTCCTCAACAAATAATGGTAATATCCTTTAGCTCTCTATCGAGTAAGTAATCTCAACTTGTCCCATTTGCCAGAAACACAATTCAGATGAAAATATACAGTGGAGCAACTATTTCATGTAAACCAGTGAGTTTACAATATTGTGTTTATCAGATTCATAGCTAAAATTTTAGAATGGAAGTTATTTGGTCTCCACAGGTGTCTGTATATTTGTGTATGTTTATATATGTATATATGTCATTTATCTGTGATATTTTTCTACCTCCAGATGTATTACCAAATTAACTTAAAAATCTCATAAAGTAGCTCTCAAATTGGTTTAGAGATAAGACCTTATATAAACAAACTATTCTTAAAACTCTCAGAAATATAGAAACTAACCCAAATGTTTTTGAAGTTCATGTGACTTGAGTAAATCTTTGACTCATCTGGTATCATTAGTTCAATAAAAATGACTATGTCTTCACAGTTTCAGCATTAAGTATACTTTTTATTTTACTTGAGTTTACTAGTCAAACAAGGTAATATTATACCTACTAGATGTTTAATACTATAAAAATTATAAGAACAAATGGACAAGTAAAGATCTAATATAAGTAAATTTTTTTGATATCCATTATCCATTACTTCATACGCGTCAAGCACAGCAGTAAAACAAAAAATCCATGTATTTAACCTTTACAGGTTTTGCTTCTGTGATACTTGTCTAACATGCATATGCTATAAAAATAGTTAACAGGGAAATAACTTGAGATAATGATTAACTTTGTTTAATAATATGTCTGCCTGAAAACAGTTTCCAAAGTCTTTTTGGTAACTTGTAACCTTTGAGTTATGCTAAGTTAAGTAACAGATGTGTGTTAAATATCTAAATCATTTCTAAGTCAGACAAACTACTGAAACATTCATTACTAAGCATAAGTTTAAGTTTACATACTTTTAGCTTCTTATTTTATATGGTACAGAGAAGCTAAATGTATTTGGATTTGTTAATAAACAATTCTTTTTGTTGTACTATGAGGAAGCACACACCTATAAAAATTGTGAGATGGAGTGATGGTTAATTTTATGTGTCAACTTGACTGGGCTAAGGGTTATCCAGATAGCTGGTAAAACATATCCTGGTGCGTCTGTGAGGGTGTCTCTGGAAGATATTAGCCATTGAATCAGTAGACTGAGCAAAGAAGATGACCCTAACTAATGCTGGTGGGCATCTTCCAATCCAACAAGGACCTGAAGAGAACAAAAAGGTGGAGGAAAAATGAATTCTCTCTCTTTACTTGAGCTGAAACATCCATCTTCTCCTGCCCTTGGACATCAGAGCTCCTGGTTCTTGTACTTTGGGACGCAGACTGGGACTTAACAACATCAGGCCCTTGATTCTCAGGCCTTCAGACTTGGACTGATTTCACTAGTACCTTTCCTGGGTTCTCCAGCTTGCAGACAGCAGACTGTGGGACTTCTTGGCCTCCATAATTGTGTGAGCCAATTCCTATAACAAATCTCTTATATATGTCCATACATATCCTATTGGTTCTGTTTCTCTAGAGAGCCCTAATACAGATTGCATATGCATAAAATTTGCTAGTCTACAGAATGGTGGTATGTGACAGACAATCATAATTGTCTACTTCCTAATTTTCTCTGTTAAAAAACGGTTACTAATGGCTAAGAATGATAATAAGTATATGTAAATAAAACTATTACAAATAATAAAGGTGAAGAGAAACAACTTTACCTGAAAAGAACACAAGAAATGTAGGATCTAGTCTTGTTAAGAGAAAAAGAGTAATTTTGTCCTAAATTAGATGACTGATTTTTCCAATATGAGAAAAGGAAAAGTACAGGACAAGAACTAACTGAATATAAAATGCTGTAGAAAGTTGCAGAAAAAGATAGTTGTGGCCACCTGCTGACTATTTGTGTTTTAAAATAAAAGGTTTTCCTGCCTGCAAAAAAAAAAAGAAAGAAAAGGAATCTTGGAAAAGAAATCTTATCTCGTATGGTCCAAGCTGGCTTAGATTGGATGTGTTTATTCATAAGTTTTTTTTTTCGGTACGCGGGCCTCTCACTGTTGTGGCCTCTCTCGTTGCGGAGCACAGGCTCCGGACGCGCAGGCTCAGCGGCCATGGCTCACGGGCCCAGCCACTCCGCGGCATGTGGGATCTTCCCGGACCGGGGCACGAACCTGCGTCCCCTGCATCAGCAGGCGAACCCTCAACCACTGCGCCACCAGGGAAGCCCCGTAAGTTTTTTTTTTTAATGAACTTTGATGTCAAAAGTATACTGATAGAAAACTAGAATTTGGTTTTCTCTCTGTTAAAAATGATAAGATTTTCTTTGATTATTGATCTGCTCTTACTAAGAGATTGTAAAATGTTTTTCTTTACCTTTTGCTTAATATGCTTAGGAAAACAAGATTCTGTGTCTTATCAGAATAATTTCCTGTGCTTTATGCTAACCTTTATCACATCCCTGGTCATTTAAGGGGGCCAAGTCTTCTCACTTTTTAAAAGAGGTAAAGTTTTTTTTACAATCATGTTACCTCCTATAGTTACTTTTGAATTCTTTTGTCACTTTGGTTAAATAGGTAGCTCAGTATTGTTTCACAGTAACTTATGATCTTATTTAATCAAGTATTCAAACCTTTTGACATTTTTGACAATTTTGCCTTCCCCAAATCAATTTCTAGATGAAATCTTGATATTGAACTGACTTTGAGATTTCCCAGAGAGCTTCTGGAAAACCTCAAAGGTTTTGTTCTTTTACCTTGTAAAAAGAGAGATATTTAGAAAATAGTTAGGGTCTTCCCTGGTGGTCCAGTGGTTAAGACTCAGCGCTTCCACTGCAGCGGGTGCAGGTTTGATCCCTGGTCAGGGAAGATACTGCATGCTGCACTGCGTGGCCAAGAAAACAAAAAAAATTAGATTTCTTTGTATGTTGAATGGCATGAAAATCATTGTCAAGTAAGAAGTGATTAACCTTCTCTAGATTATATTTGTATGGGTAAATACCGTTAATATAAATATTTTAGAAATTGTGTGAAGTTTATAGAAATTTGTCAGTACTCTTACTGTCCATGATATGTCCAGTATAATGTCATAATTTCAGTTATTATTTTTAAATTTGTATGCCACAGAAATAACCAAATTCCCCCAGTCATATGAACTCACATCAGATCTTTAACCATGGTCATTTTAAGTCTTTTGTCATCCACAAGTAGTTATTGTTTTACTCTGACACTTTCTTGAAAGTGTTTGCAATCAACTTCGGGCCAGAGTGCTTCATTTTCAACAAAAAGATATGGACTCAGAGACTCATGGAAAAGAATACGACAGGGGGCTTCCCTGGTGGTGCAGTGGTTGAGAGTCCGCGTGCCGATGCAGGGGACACAGGTTCGTGCCCCGGTCCGGGAAGATCTCACATGCCGCGGAGTGGCTGGGCCCGTGAGCCATGGCCGCTAGACCTGCGCGTCCGGAGCCTGTGCTCCGCAACGGGAGAGGCCACAACAGTGAGAGGCCCGCGTACCGCAAAAAAACAAAAACAAAAACAAAAAAGAATACGACAGGTACCCTGGGATACAAGCTTTTGGTGGCATTGCTTAAATAACTCTGAGACCAAACCACTGAAGTGAGTAACAATTTCCAGAACTCTAGTTGAGAAGCTGACAGGTTCACAAAACTGTTAACCCAAGATCAAGCAGAAGAAAAAATAATTACATGGGATTGAATGATCTGATTAAGGATAATTATGGCTTTTTATTTGGAACTCTGCTTTAATGTTCTATGTTCTGATAAAATGTACCCCCTTCCCTTTTCTCCTAAGCTATGTATAACCCACAACAATTTAGTAATTATATGTTTATAAACAGAAATTGAACACTTATATTTTTCTACCTGCCTGATTCCTCCAGAATTAAGAAATTCTTATTGAGTATATCCATGGCAAAATTATTATTTGCATAAATTCAATAAGAATCTGTTCTTTTTGTAACAGAACATAATTGGAAAAATTAGTTATATAACCAAGCTTTGACTAGAATGTCATATTTAAGAATGACATGCCTAGAATCAGATATCAGATACCAGATAAAACCAGACAGTTTTTAAAAACTAAGATTGTCTTTATGGAGCCAATGCTTACAAAGCCTTCTTGAAAAAAACAGCCTGGTATCTGATTTACAGGATTCCTGGTCTTACAGGT
This sequence comes from Lagenorhynchus albirostris, assembly GCF_949774975.1. Classification (NCBI taxonomy): domain Eukaryota; kingdom Metazoa; phylum Chordata; class Mammalia; order Artiodactyla; family Delphinidae; genus Lagenorhynchus; species Lagenorhynchus albirostris. The sequence continues at coordinate 134,997,059 of NC_083098.1, read as the reverse complement.
AAGTAAAGAAGGTCACTTCCTGCAGGCCCAGGAACGTAGGATATTTTGGGGACCTCAAGAAGAGAGGAAATCACCCAAATCTATAGGTGTTGCAGGTAAAATATGGCGGTGTGTTTTTGGCTAGGCTTCCTAGTTTCAAGAGGCTTTTTCAAAGTCTTCTGAGATTCCTTATTCAAAGTTCCAGTAGGGCTTCCCTGGTGGCGCAGTGGTTGAGAGTCCGCCTGCCAATGCAGGGGACGCAGGTTTGTGCCCCGGTCCGGGAAGGTCCCACATGCCACGGAGCGGCTGGGCCCGTGAGCCATGGCCGCTGAGCCTGCGCGTCTGGAGCCTGTGCTCCACAACGGGAGAGGCCACAACAGTGAGAGGCCCGCGTACCGCAAAAAAAAAAAAAAAAAAAGTTCCAGCAAAGTAGACTTTAAAAAAGCCTATGTTGTCAATTACATTGTTGCTAAACTTATGTAAATAACCGGGCCAAATCTAATGAGACCAGATTTAGTTTGTCAACAAGAATCAAAAAGGAGGGTGACTATACAGAGAAATTTCATGTTTCATAAACTACAGGAAATAGTTATGCTTCACAAACTGTAGGAAAACTATAGCCCACTCTGTGGGTTATCAGATTCTGATCCTATTCATTGCCTGAGGTTTTGCTCTCTATGTGTAAGTTAAATTGGATCCTGCTGTATTGCACCACGTTTTGTCAGTCCTTACAAAATTTTCTAGTTTCCTCAAATCTCTGGCTACAACTCTCCAAATCAATGTTTCCCACTTCTCTCCCACTCTCCTGCCTTAGCGTCACCAAGAACTAGAACCTGACCGCCCTAATCCTTACCAGGATTCTAGGTTGTCTTGTGCCTAAAGAAGCCCCGCAAGCTCAAGCTGGACATGGGGCAACCTTTGTGCCCGAAGCTGCTGCCGTGTGGGCCACTCAGGAGTTTCACTGGAAAACCTGCATCTTCCATGCTCTGCCTCAGGAAGTAATCACAACTGTGACACGGACGTCTATCAGAGACATTCAAACTACAAACCAGGAAATTCATCATTACCACTTCTGTCCTCATTCCACCATCTTAGGATGTTTCAAGCCCAACATCTAGAAATCTTCTCAACTGGCTGCCCTACTACCAAGTCTCAACAGATGGTTCAGTTAGTCCTTAATGAACAAAAAGGGACTGATAAGCAACAGACTTATATTGTCTAAGGGACGAAAGAATGTGTCTTCTTTCCTTGAATGAGAAGAGGGACTGACAAAAACTCTCTTTGACCAAACTTTAGACAGGCTCCTCTGAGCCCTCTTTTTGACTTCGCCTTGGCCTTGGCCCCCATCCTTCCTGGGCCTGCATAGCTCACTTGTAGGGAAAATCCTGCTACGTCAGTTTAGAGAGAATCTCCCACTCTTGATATCTGATCAGATTCCTCAACCTCCACCCTTAACAGCTGATCACCCTGCCTTCGGTAAGAATGCTCTTAAGTCAGTTCAACAAAATCTCCCTAACTTTGATGGTAATTTTCCTATCTTTTAGTGATTTTCCATCCATCGACCCCTCTCATTCTGCTACTTGGCTATAAATCTGTCCTTGCTGTATCCAGAGTTGAGCCTGATATCTCTCCCCTTTCGCCATAGTCCTGACACCCATTGCAACCGTCCTGATTAAACTCTTCCTTATTGTTTTAGTAGGTGTCTGAACAATTTTTCCCGTAACGCCACTCCAGGTTCCCACCCTGAGACTCAGCACATGGCCACCACATTACCTTTCTGCCACCTGCAGGACCACATGCCGTGCCCACCTGGGGGCAGGGAAGTCAAAACAGGCATCTGTGCCAAGACGCTCAAGGTACCTGGATCAAGGAAAGGGGAAGGCAAACGTTCCTCATTTCTCTGGATCAGAGGGCAAGTTGGAGACCTCAGTGGCGGATACACTTGGAGGACAACCGTGCCGAGCAAAATGGACATCTCACAAGGGTCACTAGCAACACAGGCAAAAGAAAGTGTCTTGAACAGGAACAAACAAAACAAAACTGAGCAACTGTTCTAGAGTAGATGAGGGAATACCCTGAGAAATTTCCAGAAAGAACAGTGGGAAGACATAAAAGGACTACATTTCAGCAAACGGATCAGTGATAATTTTGTTACAAAAAGGAAATGTAACTTCATTTTGAACTTACACTCTGCCGAGGCAAAAATGTATGGGTTTCACATTCCAGAAATTAAAACGACTATGATGATCATTCCTGTTCTAAAATGCAAAGAAAAAAATCTATGCTATTCACCACTTTAAGAAGCAGAATAGAAATGATTTCTTGGATATAACACCAAACACACAGGTAACAAAACGAAAGATAGACAAATTGGGCTTCATCAAAATTAAAAACTTTTGGGCTTCCCCGGTGGCGCAGTGGTTGAGAGTCCGCCTGCCAATGCAGGGGACGCAGGTTCATGCCCCGGTCTGGGAAGATCCCACATGCCACAGAGCGGCTGGGCCTGTGAGCCGTGGCCGCTGAGCCTGCGCGTCCGGAGCCTGTGCTCCGCAACGGGAGAGGCCACAAAAGGGAGAGGCCTGCATACCGAAAAAAAAAAAAAAAAAAAAAAATTAAAAACTTTTGTGCATCAAACAGTATAAAAGGGGAACCCACAGAATGGGAAAAAACATTTACAAATCACTATCTGATAAGGGATTAATATCCAGAATATATAAAGGTACATAAAGGTATGTAAATGTGTGAATAGTAGCTATTGTTTAATGTGTGTATCAGTTTGGGATGATGAAAGAGTCCTGGAGATGGATAATGATGATGGTTGTACAACAATGTGAATATTCTTAAAAATGGGTAAAATGATAAATTTTATGTATATTTTATTACAATAAAAAACACAGAATAACCTAACTACCAAAACACCTGAATTTATTAAACCAATAAATTAGGAGATGGTTATTGGACTATAAAAGGATTTGTCAATTTTCAAATGATTTCCTTTAAGGAAGACACTTACCTAGAGCTTTACTGTCTTCTCACAAACCATTAAGCATTCGTTAAAGCAGTCAAAAGCGGGTAAAAGGAAAAGGTGAAGAAAAAAAGAAAATATACCAGAGACCTTTGCAAAACTGTGTCTGTCTCTTTTTTTTTTTAATTTAATTTATTGATTTTTGGTAGCGTTGAGTCTTTGCTGCTGCATGCGGGCTCTCTCTAGCTGTGGCGAGCAGGGGCCACTCTTCATCACGGTGCGCGGGCCCCTCATTGAGGTGGCTTCTCTCGTTGCAGTGGCTTCTCTCATTGCAGAGCACGGGCTCTGGGCGCACGGGCCTCAGTAGTTGTGGCACGTGGGCTCAGTAGTTGTGGCTCACCGGCTCTAGAGCGCAGGCTCAGCAGTTGGGGTGCGCGGGCTTAGCTGCTCCGCGGCATATGGGATCCCCCGAGACCAGGGCTCGAACCCTTCGTACCCATGTCCCCTGCATTGGCAGGTGGACTCCCAACCACTGTGCCACCAGGGAAGCCCTGTGTCTGTCTCTTTACAAGGTTATAGAGTATTCTGTTTATATGGGTTTTCCAAATGTTTTGTTTTGAAAAAAATGAAAAACTTACAGATACGGTTCAATGAGCTTCTGTATATCTGTCATCTGGGTTCATCAATTGTTAAGTTTGCCACATTGTCTTTCTCCCCTCCCCCTTAAAATATGTATATATAATTATTATAATTTTATTATTACTTTGGATGAGCTATTAAAGATTAGAGAGTATGCTCCAGACATCATGATTCTCTACCCCTATTTTTAGCATGTATTTCATAAAAACAATGACTCTGTATTTCATAGCTACAGTACAATGATCATATTCAGAAAATTTAGCATTGATGCAGTTCTATAGAATGCATATAAAAATTTCTCCAGCTGTCTCCTTATTGTCATTTATAGAAAAGAATAATTACCTTTTCTATCCAGAATCTAATCTAGGATATGCATTTAGTTCAAATATTGTGTTCTGAAGTCACTTTTAATCTGGGACAGTTCAGCCTTTCATGACATGAACAATTTTGAAGAGTATAGGCCAATTATAGTAAGTCTCTCAATTGGAGTTCGTCTGATTCGTTTTTACGATTAGTTTTAGGCAACACATCTTTGGCAGGAATACTACACGGTGATGTTGTGTCCTTCTCAGTGCATCACATTAGGCAACACGTGACATCAGTTTGTCCATTCTACTGCATTCTCTTGGTTAAGGTAGTGTCCACCATGTTTCTTCACTACAAGGTTACCATTTTTCCTTTTGCTATTGTAATTTGTGGGGAAGTACTTTTGAGACTAAGTAAATGTCCTGCCAAAGTTGAATTCAATGGTTTTAGCATCCGTTAACGATTCTGGACTGAATCAATTATTTCTATAATGGTTGCAAAATGGTAATTTTTAAACTCTACCATTTCTTTTACTAAACATTGTTTTGAAATGGTATGTTTCATAGCAAATAAATGCAATCTTTTATATGGCAGATATATCAGAAATAAATTTGTATTATGGCTGTTAAGGTGGAAAAAATGCAGTACGTTTTTAACTCTCAGAAGACATTAAAAAGGAAATTAAAAAGGTATGGGAGGACTTCACTGGTGGCGCAATGGTTAAGAATCCGCCTGCTAGTGCAGGGAACATGGGTTCGAGCCCTGGTCCAGCAAAATCCCACATGCCGCAGAGCAACTAAGCCCGTGTGCCACAACTACTGAGCCTGTACTCTAGAGCTCGCAAGCCACTACTGAGCTGTGTGTCATAACTACTGAAGCCTGTGTGCCTAGAGCCCATGCTCCGCAACAAGAGAAGCCATGACAATGAGAAGTCGTGCACCGCAAAGAGTAGCCCCTGTTCACGGCAAATAGAAAGCCCGTGTGCAGCAACAAAGACCCAACACAGCCAAAAATTAAATAAATAAATAAATTTTAAAATAAATAAATAAATAAAAACTATGGGGAAAAGGACAAGTATTTCAGTTTTCTTTGCAAAAAGTAGAAACTTCTTTTGGATGAAAGCAGTCATTCAAGACTACACTAGTGTTCAATATAAGGTGGTCCATCTCTAAGATAAGGATTCAGAGAGTGGAAGAAACATTTTAAAGCCTGATTATAAATAACCAAGCTGAGGATAAACATCAATTGGTTACAATTAGGGATTAGTTTGGTACTGGGTATTTACTTCTTTAAAGTTTATTTTAGATATTATCTTAAAATGGGGTATAGTAGTTCTAATTGTATTTACCTATTTTTCAAAAGTACACTTTATCTTTTCTTTTAAACATTTGAGTGTGCTAATATTTTTTCTTAGTTTCTTATACTTGAAGCCTAGCTAGACCATGACCCACAGAACTAAGGGATCATTACTCATGTAACAGCAGGATATAGTAATTGCACATAATAAACTAGGAAGAAACATCTTCAGATGCTGAACTTGCAAAAATAAACATACTAAGTGAGAAAGACCTTAACTCAGTGGTTCTAAACCCTGATAGCACACAAGAAACACCTGGGAGCATTTAAAATGCCAGGCCCCAGCTCAACCTAGTTATACCCACATAGCACAGGTATGTGGGGAAAAAAGTCCCCAGGTGGTTCTAATGTGCAGCCAGAATTGAGGACCACCAGCTAAATCCATCACCTATTGAGGAAACAGATCTCAGGCTGGTTAAAGCTTCCTACCCACTTCTCCATTGCTTTTTTCATCCCAGGCTAATATCTTTTGCTCTTCCCAAAGCACCTTGGGATTTGGCTAGAGGACCTCTTTCTGCAGCTGTGACCACTTTTCCTTCCTGTTATAGTTCCTCCTTTGAGGCAGGACAGGACACTATAAATATTTCCATTTCTCTTGATTCCTCTCCTGCAGAGTCCCTTTCATTTAAAGTGTTTTTTTTTAAATGCAACAAATGAAATAATAAAACATATATTGCAGAAATTGTAGATATTGTGAAAAATTTAGTTAATTCTTAAAATATCTGTTGTTTATTGAAATATAAACAAATTTCCTTGCTTTTTATCTCTTCCAACCCTCTGGTGTTGGAGAGTTTCTTACAGTGGTCTTAAGGATCTTTAGTTTCGGTAAAGAAGTTATAATGTTTCTCTAATGCTCATTTATTTGCCTTTAAAGGTTCATAATTGCATGCAAAATGCCATCCTTCTTTTCATTTGAAAAACTGCACCTGATGAGTTTTATGGCTTCACTTCAGCAGAACCATGTAGGGCCCAGACAGGTGTCTTGTAATCTCCTTCCCTCGGCCCTGCAGCAACGCAGTAATCCCCCTGATCTAGAACAACACTGACTTCATATCCATTACTGGGTGTCTTTGAGCATAAAGTGCAGCTTTTGATAACAGATAGTCTTCCACAGAGGTAAGGCTAAAATCACAATAACTGACTTCAGTTGAAATAAATAGCACCAAATGCAGTGGCCTTTCTATACCAGAAAAATCCCAAGCTTGTTTTAGTGATCAAGTCAAAAGACAACTTCCAAAACCTTTGAGTCAATGTGACAAATGACCTGGCTTAAAGTTTTGCTCTCTTCTGGACACCTAATTTAGGCATAATGAGAAGAGAAAAAAATAATAATTTTCCAGTCTCCTTTTTTTTTTCAAATTTATTTACTTTTGGCTGCATTGCGTCTTCATTGCTGCATGCGGGCTTCTCATTGTGGTGGCTTCTCTTGTTGCAGAGCATGGGCTCTAGGCACGTGGGCTTCAGTAGTTGTGGTTCGCAGGCTCTAGAGCACAGGCTCAGTAGTTGTGGTGCACGGGCTTAGTTGCTCCACAGTATGTGGGATCTTCCCGGACCAGGGATCAAACCCGTGTCCCCTGCATTGGCAGGCGGATTCTTAACCACTGTGCCACCAGGTAAGCCCTCCAGTCTTATTTTATTTTATTTTAAAAGAGAGATTGTTATAGTGAACGCCACTACTTATTTTCTGACTTCAGCAATTATCAACATTTTGCCAGCTTTGAAAAAAAAAATTTAATACTAGGGAGAGCGCTACAATAATTAAGACAGTCACAATGAAAAGACAAGCTGATCTGGAAAATTTTACAGGAGGAAAAAGAAAAGAATGGTAGTTAATTACTAGAAATTTGCTTTCCTCTGGCCCAGCATTCAGTTTTATTTAATACTGTAAAAGAAATTGCTGAATGGTAAAGAAAATTTTCAGCTGAAACAATAACATAAGCATTGTTTTTATTGTGGGTTTTGTGAGACCCTGCCTGGGAAGAGTGGCACTGTACTTCTTCCAGGACTGCTGCAGGGTTCTAGTTTCGAAAGATTATGGCAGATGTGAGAAATGGGGAAAGGGAGCTTTTCTCTTTCCAGGGGCATTCTGTGATGGAAAGGGTCCAGGCTGAGGACTGCTAAGATTTAGGTTCTATCCTCAGCTTTGCCGATAGGTGGCTGAGTGACCACTAACAGAATAAAGTACCATATAAAATCGGAGTTAAAAACAAAATAAGATGTAGAAGGAAATTATACAGAGCCCAAGAGTATATTAAATAAACTATAGCAGATTGAGCAGATTAGGATTTAAAATGGGTGTCTTGCTAAAGAGAAAAAGGAAGAAAAATTGAACCTGAATCTAATCAGGTTAACCTCTAGGCTTAACTACCAATTATAGGGGGTAGAAGAACAAGTTAAACAACCAGAGGAAACAGCCAAAAACAGAATGGGGGACATCCTACAGAAAAAATGAGCCAGCTTCTATAAAATATTGATGCATAAGAAGAAAAAGGTGAGGGAAATGGGAAGGGGGGAGGCCCTTGTAGAATAAAAGAGACTTAAGAACCATAACAAACAAACACATTGTGTGGACAATTTTGGGATCCTAATTCAAACAAACCAACTGGGAAATACATCTTTAAGACAGCTGGGGAAATCTGAAGATGGCCTGAGCATTAGATATTAAGAAATTATTCATAATTTTGTTAGGTATGATAATGGTATGGTAGCTATTTTTTTTTACGTTTTGCTAGAGTTGTTTATTAAAGTATTTACAAGGGAAATGACATGATATCTGAGACTTTATTTAAAACTTTTCAACAAAAGGAAGGAAAGAAAGAAAGGAGGGAAAGAAGAAAAGTATGTCGGGAGGGGATAGATGAAACAGGATTGATAAACTGTTAATTTTTGTTGAAACTGTGTAATTAATACATGGGGGTTCGCTATGCTCTTCTGTCTACTTTTGTGTATGTTTGAAAATTTCCATAATTAACCATATTTTTAATGGATCTTTGGGACACTTGCAGGGGGATATGATGCTGCTGTCAGTCAACCTGTTCCTTGTGATTTACAGCTGAGAATTGTTCATCCTATTTTAAAGCAAACAATGTTGTAGCACCTAAAGGACAGGTGCAGCCATGATTCAGGTTAGGCTTATTTCAGCATTGTTATTTTGTCGTAATTCAACTATTTTTGAAGGAGTATTTCCTGCTTATTCGCTGTTTTGTAACACAACCTTTTCTAGCTCTTGAATTCTGTGGTTTATGAAATACCATTTATAAATTAAACCCTATGTGAGTCCCCAAGTTGGGCCACTTGGATAAAATGGAAGGAGTTCTTATACCTCCAGAATGCCCAGGAAAGTACATTTCATTCTGAGAACACACTCATGGACTTAGGTGAACAGGCCCTGTGGGAATTCTGAGCTTTACTAGTTAAAGTGGACAAAACTTGTCAACTCAAGGTCCTAGCCCTGGGAAGATATGAATTACGGTGCTCTCCCAACACCAGATGAGAAGTTAACCTTGTTCGATGACAAATTTTGGTTTCATCTAGGGCCTCTGCCCATATAAGGAAAAGCTGCTAGCCAGTGGTTGGCAGGGTCTGACTTTCTTATGCCCAAAACAGATCTCTTTCAGAATCTAAAACCCTGACAAAGCCCTCTTCATAGGTTTTTAATATGCAGAAGGAAGATATCAAATAACTATTTAAGATCTGAACTTGATTTAAAGAAATATTAGCCAAGCTTTTGTACACTAAATTGCTTTTAGGGTAAATTTTCAGCAGAATTCTAAACATTTTAGAGTAGCTGTTAAACTATGAGTGAACCAAAATGTGGTTAATTTTTTTCAAAACTGGAAGAAAAGCAGTAATTTTTTAAAGGTCTTTAATGACATCTCCAGTAATATACCTCCAAATGCTCATTCTCTTTTGAACAGAGGCCCAGCATGGGAAAACTGAGGCAAGTCATAGAGATGCCAAGAGTAGATTCTAGAATCAAAACCCTACCAACAATTGACATATATTAAGATATAGCCTTTAAAACATCTGGCATATATTTTTCACTGTACGTTTTAATAAAAAAGTGTGGATATGCACATAAGTGTATGGATCAAAATATTTTCACAAAGTGATTGCACCTCTGCACCCACCCCCCAGATCAGAAAACGAAACATTACCCAGTAGCCCCCCTTGTTCACCACCGGGTTCAACTGCTGTAACCCCACTGTAAGACCTATTCTGTGCTCTTTTGCCACATTTTATTTTTTGTCTGTTTTAAAGTTTATATAAATGGAATCATGCAGCATGGCTTTTTTTGTATCTACCTTCTTTTGCTCAACATTCTTTGTAAATTCATCCGTATTGTTGCAGGTGCTGTTATTATCTTTGCTGAGTAGTTTTTCGTTGTACGAATACCCCATAGTTTACCCATTCTCTTGTGGATGGGCATTTGGGTTATTTCCAGTTTGGGGAATTACAAATTGAGCTGTTATGAAATTCTCATGCTATCTTTTGTTGCACATGTGAACGCGTATCTGTTGAGTATATGTAGATGGCATTTGTTTTAATAAAAACTGAGATTTATAGTGCAGGGACCATACTTTCTTTATCTTTGTGGTCCCAGGACATACTAGTGCCTGGTACTTAGTAGATACTCGATAGATCTTTGCTAAATGAATGAATGAATAGATGATATCTGTGGCCTATGATCTTTCCTTTTAGACCTAATACCATACCACCCAACTAGTAGATTTTTGGGTGTCTTTGAAATCTTTCTGTTTATACACACATGTCAGTTTTCTTTTCTGTTAGGTGTTATCACAGAGGTTTTCTGTATTATGTATCGGTGTTGTAACTGAAATGATTGATGCCCTGCAGGCCTTTCAAACAACAACATGCATATTAAGACTGCCCTCTGCCTGTGCCGTTTACAGCTTGCTTTATGCTTTGTGAACTGCCTGACACTTCTGCTCAGAGTCATTTGTCACTGAGGCTGCACTCTACATTGATCTGTCTGCTATTCTTTTTTCCAGTATACTGTAACTAGACATTTTTACTTGAATTATCTCTGGTTATGATACTAACTCTTACAAGTTGGTTACATAAACTTAAAAAAATGAACTTTAAACTAAAATTTTGACTTTTATCTTTTTGCAGTGTAGGCGTGGGACAAAAAAGAGCACTTTCTCAGGCTGCATTTACATGAAATGGGGAATGCTACGGCATATGTTGCAGGTGTTGATATGTAGCCAAAAGAAATGGCTAGCAATATTAGAATCTTACCTTATTTTTCCTTTCTCTAGTTCAGAAAATGTTACTTTTTCATTGTTGGGTGGCATTCATTAATATAACGTGAAGATGATAGAACAAGAGAGTAAAATATCACAGGCTTTTCATGAAGCTACAGACACCGACAAAGTGCCCACCCAGGTAGACTTCCAAGTGTTGCAGGACTCAGGGTTATGTGACTCTTAACATTAGCATCATCTAGAGCAGAAGACCCAACATCACTGGTAGCTCAAAAGAATTAGCTCTAAAAACATTAAAAACTAGAAATAATATATGACTTGCTACACACTTTTGCTGAAGACAAAATATCTTCATGAAGAGACTGGTTTAGAGATATTGCCATTAAAAGGCAGGAGATACCTACAAAGAACAGTCACTTTTGCTTACCCAATTAACTAAGAAATATCCTTCACATTTTCCCTCTGGAAAGAAAGACTTTGGGTGACAGTTTTTTATATTTTGCTGTTGTTTTGGGGCTGTGGAGTTTGCTTCTTTGTTGTTTTCAAGCCCGTAAGCAATGGGAAATGGCCTTGAACCTAAGCTCTGGAGTTTTATACCTCCTGGCATGCATGTAGCTACTTTCTGGGTCAGTGTACCTGTAATTTCTTTTTTTTCTTTTTTTTTTTCCCTCCTTAAGTCACTTTGATATCTCATCATCATTTAAAAACTACTGTTCCCAAGGGTTCTCCCCTAGTTGTCTTTTAGATGACTGATTACAATCAAAGGAGGAGGAAAAAAATAAAATCAACTTTAAAATAAACCTAAAAAGAAAATGGGAAAAATCCAAACCATTTAAATCCGTGCCATAAAACTATTTTAGAAAACCAGCTTTCTATATTTTAATGCTTTCCATGTCTGAGGCATTTCTCCAGACTTTGGTGCTATAATTGTAACACCATCTTGACACTTCTACTTTTAAGCCACAAAGTTTTTGCCTTTTCCTTTTTCAAAGAAAAAAAGTTGGAGCCAAGGGACTACTATGCATACTCATGACTCATAGGTAATGGAGGCAGCAGGGAAAGGTCCACATTAAACAAGAAGATAGAAGCCTGTGTTTTTTGATGGTGTATGTAGTAGGGAAGGTGGCCAGGGCACTGAAGCAAGGGGAATGGCTGAAGTTTATACCTGCTCTAATGGGGAGTGGGAGTGGGGGTGGGGGAATGGTAGGAGACAATGACTGCAAGGACGATTCCTTGGTGGGATTCAGAAAATAGGGCCCTCTGAATTGCTCCTTCAGAGTAGACCCTTTAGGAAAGAGCCTCCTTTTCCCAGCTGAGGCAAGAGGATATCAGTCAGATGTCAGATCCTCCCAGAGCACCGGGCCAAGTGCTCCGTGCTAGACACAACCTGTACAGTCAAGGTTGTGACCATCACTGCGTGGCAGCCTTGCAATTTACCAGTCCTTTGGCTGTCCCACCCTAAAAGGGGCATTTTTCCGGGTCATGTCAGCAATGACCTTTCAGCCAGCCCCATAGGTGTAGGAATTTTGAGGCATAAGCAGCTCTCCCTGAGCACATAGTTTAGGGTTGGTGGAGAAGGGGACAGGGAGAGCTTGGGATAAACAGGCTCATCTCAAGACCCTCTTTAAAAAAAAAAAAAAGTCAAAATAAAAAAAGGAGCTGCAGTAGGCAGAGCTGGGGAAACTATTAACAACAGATAAAAGAAAGGAAAATCATATTTACTAAGTGCCTCTCACATGCCAGGTACTGTTAGATGATTTACTTTTTATCAATATTACCTTTTAATCATCAGGAAACCCTGTATCTTAGATATTGCCTTCTTTCTCCCAATAGGTAAAGAATCTCAGGCTAAAAGAGTCAATTGCTCAAGGTCCCATGGCTAGTAAGTGCCAGACTCAGCCCCCAAATATTACAACTCTTAAGGACCAGCTCTTTCAGTTCTCATATGTTGACACTGCCTATCCCCAGATCTGACACAGGAGACTTGGTCTGAATGGCATGGCAGAGACTAATGGCTGTCTTCCAAAAACAATTCTCCACTTCTTTTTTTGTTTGTTTGCTTGTTTGTTTTTTCCACTTCTTTTTTAAAAGCAGAACTGATTTTAGCTGAGCACGTGGCCACTCAGCTAACAGACTACATTTCCCAGCCTCCCTTGCACATTGATCACATGACTGCATTCTGGCCAATGTGATGTAAGTAGAAGTGACAAGTAGAACTTCCTGGAGGCCATGCAGCTTCTTTGTCTCTTTCCCCTTAGTGCTACTGAGAATATGGATATAATCTTGAGCCATGTTGTTACTTTGGGAATAAAAGTTTTAAATATGGCAGACCAAAAAGCTAGAAGCAGCGTGGGTCCCTGACTATCCACCTTCAGACTTCCTTTTTTATGAGAGAAATAAGCTATCTGGTTTAAACCACTACAAGCATACCTCGGAGATATTGCAGGTTCAGTTCTAGACCACTGCCATGAAGTGAGTATAGCAATAAAGCAAGTCACAAGAATTTTTTGGTTTGCCAGTGCACATAAATGTTGTTTATACTGTAGTCTACTAAGTGTGCGATAGCATTATGTCTAAAATAAACAACGTACATACCTTAATTTAAAAATACTTTACTGCTGAAAAATGCTAACCATTACCTCACAACGCAGGGTTGCCACAAAACTTCAATTTGTCAAAAAGCAAACAAACAACAAAAACACAATTATCTGTGAAGCGCAATAAGGCAAAGCACAACAAAACAAGGTATGCCTGTATCTGGAGTCTCTCTTACTTGCACATGAACCTAATCTTATCAGATATAATGTAGATCTGCCACCTTATGGATCCATACCACTGACTTCTTTTCTCTCTTCTACTTCAGTACTCTCTGGTTCCACATTTCTTACCACTCAAGCCAACATTATACCAGGTATGCTATCGCTTCTGTCTGATGCTGAGCCTTAGCTAGGACACTGGTCCATACTAATAGGTTTCTTTGATTTAAAATTTTAGTTAAGCAAGGTCAGTTCCTTCCCTAGGAAAATTCTTTAAGGCTGATTTCCTTAGCCCTTTCAGCAAAAAGCTCTGCTCACCACCTGCCTGTCTTTGACAGGTCCCCCCAATTTTTGTCATATCCTTCCCCCAGAAAATGAGTACTTATGCATCCTAACTTACAAAACTAAGGGATATCAGTCACCTGCATGCTCCATAAGGAAACCCTGGCTACTCCTAGATGACTTGTCCTTCTACGCAGTGAGAGAAACAAGGGGGTTACCTTCTGGTTCCCAGATATGCCAGCTTCATGAACAGGAGCGTCATGTGCATTTGTGTAGGTTGTGCATTGCATAAGGACGTTTGCCCTGAGAAAAGGGCACTGTATTCTAATAAGCACAAAGGAGCTGTGTGATGTGGTGGCCAAGCCATTGCCTGCAGGACTCTACCTGCTCAGGCACTGTGTGAGATAGCTGTGTACCACCTGTTTGTGACAACAAGACTTTAACCTCTATTAATCTTAGTTTTCTCATCCATAAATACAGATAAATTTCCAGGATATATGTTTTCTCCTCTATGAGGTAAGGAAAATACCTTACCTGGAAGGTAAGGAAGAATAGATAGGTTTTAAAGTTCTCCACAAAGTCTAAGAAATTCTGCCCTATTTTCTCTTTACAGAGACACTGCAACCTATGTGACCCAATCTAAAATAGTCACAGTCCAGAGTCATTCTCTATTACATCACCTTGCTTTATTGTCTATATCATCTGAAAATATTCTGTTCATTTATTATTTACTTGTTTATTGTCTGCCCCCTCCCTCTGCATCCCCACTGTTCTAGAATATGAGCTACACGAGATCAGGAGCCTTGCCTGTCTTGTACATTGCTGTATCATCCAAGAGTTCCTGGCACATAGTAGGTTTTCAATAAACACTGGTTGACAAATGAATGGATAATTTTGATAGTACTGTAAAAATTTTCTAAAAGTTCCACAAAGTACTATTACTAGTAGTAATTCAGGGTTTTGATCATTCATATATTTCTCTCATTGAGAGCTTGACTTTCCTTTAAGCCACTTATCACTTTTACTGTTGTGACTTTTAAAGTTTACAGGGTAAGAATATGGAAGTGAAAGACAAAAGAAAGGCTGAAGTGCCAGTGTGTAAACGAAGAAGCCAGGGGGTTATTTCTTTGCTTTTATGCTATGCCTGAGTTGAAGACAGCAGTTACATTATTTTACTCTTTCAGAAACAGCATTTTAAATACACATCTGAAAGGTCATCAGTTCAGGCTTTTTGCCACAGTAGAAGAAATCTACCAAAGAATAACCAAGAGATGGCTGCCTTACTCTGAAGTAGAATGCAAACTCACAGGTGATTGGTGAGCCTTTATTTGTTTTGTGTGCAGAATCCCCAAAAGGCATTCCTCATTTCAAGAAAGGTCAGGTGTTCCACACTCCCTATAACCTCTCTCAAGTAGTCAGGCCCGTCAGGAACTCCTCTCAGTGGCTTCACATTCCAGGATTCCTGCCAGCTTGCTACTTGTGGAGCAGTCAGAGTATGTATTTGGTTTGTTCCTCAAAGCTATGGCCATCCCTTTTTAAAAATCAGCTTTCGGGCTTCCCTGGTGGCGCAATGGTTGAGAGTCCGCCTGCCGATGCTGGGAACACGGGTTCGTGCCCCGGTCCGGGAGGATCCCACGTGCCGCGGAGCGGCTGGGCCCGTGAGCCATGACCGCTGAGCCTGCACGTCCGGAGCCTGTGCTCCGCAACAGGAGAGGTCACAACAGTGAGAGGCCCGCGTACCGCAAAAAAATAAAAAAATAAAAATCAGCTTTCTTTCGATTTCATATAGGTGCTCTATTATTCAGGCTTAAGAGAAATAAAGAGTAAGAGGTAGAAAGGAAAAAGGAAAAATAAGGAGGGGAAGGTCTGGTCATGACTGCTGCTGTGAAATATCAAAATGCCATTGACATTACCCTAGTTATAAACAGAATAGAGATGCGCAAGCAGCATTTTCAGGGTGTGATATGTGTCCTTAAAACTAAGAAGCGGTAAAAATGAAATGGGATAGAAAACAGACCAAGAGTAAAAAAGCATAAGAAGAAAATAAGCAGTAGAAGAGAATCCCTTCTGATTACTCAGAGAACTTGTTAAATTACATTTAAAAAAGAGAAATAGTCCAATGCAACTTCATCTCTTAAGTATCCTGACTCTTTAGTTTAAGAAAAAGCAGATGTACTGAATATAGTAGTGAAGATGTTTCTTCTTTTAAATAAAGATGCTACAGTTTCCTGTTATATGAACTGTTGTTAATCAAGTGGATTTTTGAAAAATAATGTTTTGCCATTTGATCATTTTATAAAATGTAATAGAATTTCAAGATTAGAAAAGTAACTTTTTGGTAAGATAAAGAACACATATAATATGTCCATAGATGAAATATTTAAAAATACATTAAGATGGATATGTAGATATCAGCAACAGAGAGTTCTCAAATACAGAAGACAAATTAGCAAATTCATGAATAGAGTTTGGTTCAGTTTCATCTTAGGATAACAATTTGTTCACTTAAGTAAGATTCTGGATCTCGATTAGCACGTCAGTATATAAAGGTATTATTTGAGCTTTGGTTCCTGCTTTTAAAAAACCCTTATATATTCTTTGAAAATGGTATCAGTCACTAGTGCTTATTAATGCTAGAACTGGAAGACAACGACAACTCAAAATGGTTAGAACTGGGCTTCCCTGGTGGCGCAGTGGTTGAGAGTCCGCCTGCCGATGCAGGGGACGCGGGTTCATGCCCCGGTCCGGGAAGATCCCACATGCCGCGGAGCGGCTGGGCCCGTGAGCCATGGCCGCTGAGCCTGCGCGTCCGGAGCCTGTGCTCCGCAACGGGAGAGGCCACAGCAGTGAGAGGCCCGCGTACCGCAGAAAAAAAAAAAAAAAAAAGGTTAGAACTTAATGTCTATGATACTGTGGTAAGGTACCACAATGAGATATTAAAACGAGATTAGGCTTTGAAATCAACCTGACTCTACCACTTACTCACAAGATCTTTAATAAACTACTTAAATACTGAGCTTTTGCTTCACCAGCTTTAAAATAGGGAGATTATTACCTACCTCACAGAGGTCTTGTCAAAATCAATGTAATGTATTTGAAAGCATCTTGGTCTCTGCTGGGTACACAAGTACTCAATAAATGTTAGTTTTCTCAGCTCACCTGCTTAGGAAATTTCTACATGCAAAATACTCTAATTTAAAATATTACAACATTTAGATTTTCTGAAACAATCCTAAATAAAAGGTATACACAAGGGAAAAAATAAGACTCAATTTACCGTGGGATGCATACTTATAAGGAGGATTGTAAGCCTTTTGAAGTCAACAAAAGACAGCTATTGAATTTAAATCCTTCCTTTTGAAACCTAAAGTGTTTTACAAAAATATGTAGACTGTATTATCATGATATCAGGAGCCATGGCATCATGGATCATGATAACTATTATGATTACTATATTGGTTTCAGCTTTCTCAGTTTATAAACTCAGAATAGGCTACATTTGGCAGACATCAAACTGAACTGTAAGATTGGCTTCTGACTCACCAAGCTCCTCTCTCGATATGACTGCTATTTCATGAATTTAAACAAGTGCCACAAGTGCTCATTTCCATGTGTGACGTTATTGATAAGCTTCCAGGTCTCAAACTGGTGAAGACAGCCAGATTCCAAGCCATTTTGCTTAGTGTGAACGATGAACTAGCTTTAATATAGCCCCTGTCAAGATTTTCAGTTAAGTTCCTCAAATATTAGTCAATTACTTTGGTATGAACACAACTAGCGACTCATTTTCCAACATATAGTGGAAATACAATGGATAGAACAGCGAGTTTTGTGACAGAAAGATCTTTAGAGGCATCCAAGACCGAATGGCACCCGCTAGAAGCAATAAAACCATCATGGTGTACTACCTCAAGGGTAATTCAAATGAAAAACGATTCCAAATCATGTAATAAGAATAAGAAGATCCAACAAAATTCTGAGTTTTCACATGATGATGACTATAGAAGTCTTTTTTTTAAAGAAATGGCAGATGTAAGATTTAAAAAAAAAATTTTTTTTTCCCTCTGTTTCTCTTGCTTTGCTGATTGGTGCATGAAGTTGTCAACTGCAAACTCCCCAAGGAGCCCCCAGAATGATCTGTTGATCAAGCATGGCTAAGTTTGTTAAAACTGTTGCAAGGAGGGAAAGGACAAGTTGGACAGAGTCTTAGGAATACCTCAGAGGGAGAGGTCAGAGGCAGAAGTGTATAGGGATGGGGTGTGGGTCTTTTAAAGTGGGGCTCAGGTTAAGACTGGGAAAAGTTTATCAAATGGTAGTTTGGGATTGATGGACACAGCTAAAAGAGGGTCTTAAGGCAAGTCTGGATAAATAAAGTCATTTGGTAAGAGAACCATTTGCCCAGGTAATTAATCTATTGTCCTGAGAATGGTGTTGTTTGCTCCAATGAGTGATTATTGTTCAAAAAATTGGTTTGGGGGAACTTCCCGATACAAACAATGAAATTATTTACTGCTCTACAAGTTTATCTTCCTGAGCAAGAATTTCCTAGAACAAATAGTAAGTCACGTTGCCACGGGTGGTCTTAGTTGTCAGTCCTAGTAGTTAAGCTATGTGGATACAAGTGGAATCAGTTCTCATTGCCCAATATGGAACCCCACACTGGGCAGAACCTCAGCATTGAATTGGATATTGAATGAGGAATAAAAGAGGGAGATAGGGGGTCAGTCAACAAAGGGATGTGTAAAATAATTCCAAGGAGACTTGAATAACGTTACCTGCTTTCTCTAAAAGAACAGGTTTGAAGGACTTCAAAGTTCAAATTTTGGCCCAAATGGTCCAGATAGATCTGAACTTCAAGGAGTAGAGGCCAGCTTCCCCCTCCCTCACCGAAGCAATTATACTCCAATATAGAAGTATTAAAAAAAAAAAAAGGAGTAGAGGCCAGAGAGAGAAGATTCGCTGAAGCTTATACAGTCCTGATTAATCTATTTGACTGGTCTGAGATGCGAGGATCTGATGGTGTGTTCCTTGCGGGCTGCACCTGCCCTGCCCATTCAATTTGCTATCCCTAATGTGGGATACTGAGTCATTAAGTGCTCCATATATGACTGCTGAAATGAATGAGGTTCTACTAAATGTTGTAGATTTGTCTCTGAATGGGGAGCTAGATAGACCTGTAGATGCAGGTGTGCCTGGTTGGTAATGAGGCCATCCATGTTTAAGAAGCTGAGAACTAACCATAGTGAGAATCTTGGACTAAGAAAAGACTATGAAGATGCTTAAAGGACACAGAAACAGATGAGGTAAAGGAGAGCGCAGAGAAGAGGAGACACCTGATAATTAAAAATAGCTTGTGTTTACACAGCGCCTTTTCCTGCACAAAGTGTTTTCATTTGTTATTTTATCTGATCTTCACAACATTCTTGTAAAGAAAGTAGAATAGGCATTATCACCATTTCATGGATGAGAAAGTTGCAGCTCAGAGATGGTTAAAGCGTCTCGTCCAAGGTCACAACACTGTAAAATTGCAGATGGGGCTCTTGGGCCTGAATCTTCTGAAGCATTTTGCAACTGCTCAGAATTGGAAGCAGAACTAAAACTGTGAGAAGAGTGAGAGAAGTGTCTCTCTTTACCCCTCCATCCATAAGGACCAAGGTTTGCCGAGTTGTAAGTTCTGTAAATAGACAAGAGTGTGCTGTGAACTGTAACAATGGGAACCGCTGATGGAGTTGCTGGACCCCATACACTCCGCTTGGGTCCCCTGAACACAGCCTCTGAGCACCAGAAGTCTACACTGCCATCATTTAAGCACAGATGACTGTTTTTACGCCAGTTTTGCCTGGCCACGTGCTCCCACAGACAGCAAAATTTCAGTATCCCTGTCTGTCTGGGCTTAAGTTTTTGGCGAGAATTTCCTTCTCTTATGAACATCTTGGAAAGCTTTTTAACTGAGCACAAAGATGTTTATTTTGAGAAGCAAAAGGGACTAACTAAATCCAAAAACAATCTCTACCTCTCCCACCAGATGATTCTTACTTCTAAAATATAAGGTATTTTGCTACCCCCAGTATCTAATTATAGGCAGAGCCCACAGGTGACACTACCTGGGATGGCTCAGAAGATACTGGTGATTCTCTCTGTGACTTCAAGCCCTGGAAAGCTATTAGGAATCTGGGGTGGAGAAACATTGAGGGAAGTAGAAAGGGAAAGAAGTGATAGGTCTAGGAGGGGGAGAGTGGTTATAACCAAGGGGACTGGTTCCAGGACTACCCCCCCTCCCCCACCCCCCGCAGGTACCAAAATCCGAGAATGCATGAGTCTCTTATACAAAATGGTGCAGTACAGTTGGCCCTCCTTATGCAGATGAGGAACCCGCGGATGCCGAACCAAATGTATTATGAAGCTAGGCAACCAACCATGATGCAGCTGGCCTGGCAATGGTCTGCTTGCGTCTCAAGTATCTTTTGGGACGGTTTTCACAGTGCTTTTAGAAGCGGTCATGTCCAGGCATAGACGTCGTGTGTTAGGCCCTAAGGATAGTGGCAAATATCACGTGGTCAGTAATTTTCGAGGGATGTTGATACACAATCATGTCACTTTAGAATTCTACTTTATAGTAATTGGTCCAGGTTTCTCACTTGAGAGATAAGGAAACTAAGACAGAAAATGAAGTGACTTTTGCAAGGTCATACATAATTCAGCAGTAAATCTAGGTGTGTAAGGCCAGACTCTCGATTTTTGTGGTCATTGCACCGCACTGTGAAACAGTGATTCCGAAAGCTAACATTTCTTTTCTCTTTTCTTTTTTTTTTTAAAGGTTCTCTTCTTTCCACACTGGATTTCTCACTCTTTTACAATGCTGTCAAACTTCCCTTCTAGTGTGAAAGGACCTGACAAAGAAAAGGCTTTCTTAACTGAAGTTACAGGTAAAAGGACCTTTTCTAAAAGTTGTGCTTAGAGGCCCAGACTTTAAAGTTTCTCTTGAAGTATCCAATAGAAATGCGGTAGTAGGGGTAGGGATTCAATGAAAAAGGGAGAGAACTGAACTTCCTACAAGTGAGAAGGCAGATCCCTGAGGGCTTGGGGACAAGCAGAAGGACATTGGTTTAAATCAAGATGAAACCTTAATTTCCTCATAGTGGAAACTGGCAAAAATTCATGATTAGGTCCTTGAAGTTATTGTTTGCTTGCTGTATACAAAGCCCTTTATGAGCCATTAATTAGTACAGGAGAGAATCACACCACTAGCACCAGCAGATGGTGTAAAGTTATAAATCAGTCTGGTTTGGGGAGGTAGGAGATTAATTTGACTTAGAGCAATACTCTTTATCTTCTAGAAAAAACTCAGGTGTAGGGGCCAAGTAGGAAGGGATGCCTCTGGGATCCCCTAACACTCACTAGCTCTTAAACTCTTAGTGTTCAGTTTCCCAATTGCATGCCTCGCTCCTACAATTTTACACCAAACACCATAGTGCTTTTGCCATCAGGTCCTATGATTTACAGGTAGACATTCAGTTTTCTTGATTGCTTTTCAGTCTCTGTAAATTCATTTTATTCTTCCTTTTATGGTCCCAAAGACTCTAAATCCCCCCCTCTCCCAACACCATAATCACATGGCACAGTTTCTCTTCTTTCTCTTAAGAAAGAAATAGCCATTGGATTTTATGTTTCCTCTCGCTCCTGAGGGAAGGAAGCGATACCAGTTTGAAAAAGTCCTTGTTAATATTGCTGTTCTAGACAAAGTATTACTTTACTTTTTAGCTGGACGTGCCTTACTTCCTGGGATTTGTTTTCTGAAGTTAACTCCTGATTTCAGCTCAGGTGCAAAGAAATTCTGACAAGCCAAGAATCAAACCAAGGGGCAGAAGGTAAGGGTTACTTATCTTTTAGGTCTAATAGCTACAGTTGCAGACGTTCCAAAAGGGAAAGCAGTAGCAGTAGCAAAGCAAGTCAAGGCTGCAAGTTTAACTGCCACATCAATGAAGATAAGAAGCAACCAAAGTCATTAGAGTATTGATTTTTGATTCTTCTCCCAGACAGCATTCTCAAAATTTTGAGGGTTCTTTTCTTTTCCAGTTAGCTAAATTGCAATGGACTGAAGTTTACATCCCCCCAAATTCATATGTTGAAATCCTAACCTCCAAGGGGATAGTATTAGGAGGTGGGGACTTTGAAGGGTGATTAGGTCATGAGGGTGGTGCCTACATGAATGAGATTTGTGCCCTTATAAAAGAGACCCCAGAGAGATCTCTCACCCCTACCACCTTGTGAGGTCACAGTAAAAAGACAGCTGTCTAGGATGTAGGCTCTCACCAGACACAGAATCTGACAACCCCTTGATCTTAGATTTCCCAGCCTCCAGATTGTGAGAAATAAATGTTCGTTGCTTTTAAGCCACCCAATCTATGCTATTTTTTTTATAGTGGCCCAAATAGACTAAGACATAAATAAATGCAGAAATGTTTCTTGTTTGGCTGTAGTGATGTTTCGGTTTTCCAGGTAGAAACATTCTTCCTGACTCCTAATAAGTATCAAATTGTTGGAATTCCATCACTTACAGCTTATATTCCTAGGAACAATTTAGGGATTTTTCATCCCACTGACATTGAAGCTTGAATTTCAAAAATTGTCCTTTCAATAGAATTTCAAGGAAAATAATTCAAATGATGAAACTACAGTGGTTTGGTCTTTTAGGGTTCTTTTCTTCCCCTCTTTGGATTACAAAGTTACACTTTTCTCATCTATCACCACACAACACTTAGACATCTCAGAGCAAACTGACAAGCTGTTGCTGACCAAAGAACTGAGACATCAATCCCCAGGTCACTTGCTTTTGTGAAGCTGTTCAATGAATTGGGAATTTTATTTGGAGCACAAAATACCAAAACCTATTTTAAGTTAAAGAAGTGTGGTGTTTTTAAAATATGTTCACAAAATCTTTAACACACCTCCTTTCAAAAGGTGGAAACTTCCCCTCCCCTTGAATGTGGGCAAGACTTAGTGAACTGCTTCTGATGAATAGAATGTGGCAGAAGTGATGCTATGTGGTGTCCAAGGCTAGGACATGAAAAACGATTGCTTCCGCCTGGCTGTCACTCTCTTGGATCACTTGTTTGGGGGAAGCCAGCTGCCATGTCATGAGAACACTGGAGCATCCCTTGGAGAGGTTTATGAGGAGAAGACCGCCCCCCAAAACCAAGTGACATGTGTGAGCCATCTTAAAAGGGCATCCTCTAGCCCCATCAAGGCTTCAGATAACTGCAGCCTCAGCTACAATAATATCTTGACTCTAGCCTCCTGAGAGACCCCAAGCCAGAACTACCCAGCGAAGCTGCTCCAGAATTCCTGACCCACAGAAACTGCCAGAGATAATAAATGTTTATTGTTGTTTTAAGCTACTAAGTTTTGGGGAAATTTGTTATGCAATAAAAGATAACTAATATAGGAAGCGATTAGCAGAGGATACTGTTCTATTTTTGAAACCCTTGAAACGAAAATAACAATTATTGTACAATCAGAGAATTCTTTTTTCCAGCTATTTACATTTTATTCTCATTCATTTGAATCACATAAATCCCACTCATAATGCTCCTACTTTTCTTTCCGTCTGTTAACATCTGAAAGGTTGATATGCATTATTTGCATGTGAATGTGTGGATGTGAATGGAGCAGAAGTGCCAAAAAGTTAAGAAAACTAAAAACTAGATATGACACCCCTATTACTCATTAAATACTTTACATCTTTTATCTCCTTTAAAATCCTTTTCTGTCTTGGAGAAACATACTTTAGTTTTGGATTGGTGATAGCTCCAAGGGACTACATGATGTTAGGGGCTCATTACCGCTTGAGTGAGCTGCTGATAAATCCTCATCTTTTGCCCTCTGGCAAGATTCTCTTCTAAAGGCACAGACCTGACTATATCACATTTTCACTTAAAAACTTTCAAAGATTATTCATTATATTCTGGATTGAGGTCAGTCATCAGCTCCCCAACCCCATGTGTGGTTATATACAGGGCTCAAAACAAGATAATGTCTGGGAGAATGTTTTATAAACCATAGGGCATATACAAGTATGACATATCCTCTTCCTTAATGTTATATAATACCTCATAAGGTCTTCCATTTTCTAAGGGATTAGAGTCCACTGGCAACCTGGGGATAGTGAACCTGTTTTCCTTGGTGATTAGGTTTACTGGAGTCTTTTGGATTTGTTAATATTTTGTACGTAACGCAAGACTGTGGATCCTCTCGTATCCCTCTGCCATAATCTTCATTATGGACTTGAGATCCTAACTCATTTGTTTTTATAAGAAGAGAATTTTAAAAGCAAAGGCAAATCCATCTCTAGTCACGTTGGCTATTAATGTAATCTGCCTGAAATGGTGGATGGGAATTGGTGACCAGCATCTTTCTGCTGTACAACACAGGGGAGGAATAATATCTTTTTCCTTCTACCCTTCTAGGTTCTTGGCTGGGACTTTGCAACAAAAGACAGATTAATAAGAAAAGAGCGTACAAATTTACTTAATATAAGTCTTACATGACACAGGAGCCTTCATAAGGAAATGAAGACCTGAAGAACAGGTTAAACCTGAACATTTTTGTACTAGGTTTGATAAAGAGTGGAAAGTAATGGAAAAATGTGATAGGACAAAGGGTATAAGCTATGGGTGGTAAACTGGGGGACACTTAGCAAAGCCTGTTTGCTCAGACTCCTCCCAGTGTCCCTCTGTCTTTGGAGATAAGGATGCTCTTTTCCTCTGGGTACGGAGAGGGCACCTCTCACATGAGGGTCTTATGACCTGACCTTCAAGTAGAAGGTCAGAGAATCCTTCCAACACCTCTGTTTTTCAAATTCCTTCAGCTTAAAATATTCAATATGCCAAGGTGCCGTACTTTGGAATAGCACGTCCCAAACCTCATCACCATTAATGCATGAAATTTGTAAAGTCGGGAGTCATGCTGAAATCATGTAGGGCCAATAGCCAATCATTCCCCAGCATTTCCTTAACTGGGTGTGATCTTTGGTAATCTGCATTTGTGCCAGTTACTAAATTTTTACTTTAAATTCCAAACCCAGGCTTTGATACCCTGCTCTGCATTTCTGCTTTGCCAGTGGCTCCATGCGAGGCTCTGCCAGTGACGGGTGGGTGTGGAGGGAGACTACAAGGCTGGAGGAGGAAGATGGGACTTGCTTCTTCCTGTTTTCTCTTTGCTTCTGGTTGGCTTCCAGTCACCTTGGGGTCCTGTCCAGCAACACTTCTTCAACCCTAAAGCAGCAGTTCCTTCCCATAGTAGCAGATGAATCCAGCTGTAGGACCAGTTTTATCCCCACCCGGATAGTGGGGACCCTTTCCTTAGATGTCTGAGTTTCACCTTCTCAAGATCTTCTTTTAAGTTTTGAAGTTTTAAAAATTCCAATCTTTCTTCTCCTAGCCCCAACAGTGTGTGGCAGCCATGAGAATGCCCCTCACAGACCTTCAGCTATAGGGAGTATAATCAGGATTGAGAGATTTCACAAATAAAAATATAGGATGGATGCCAGTTAAATCTGAACAACAAACAATTTTTTTTTTGCGGCACGCGAGCCTCTCACTGTTGTGGCCTCTCCCGTTGCGGAGCACAGGCACCGGACACGCAGCCTCAGCGGCCATGGCTCACGGGCCCAGCCGCTCCGCGGCATGTGGGATCTTCCTGGACCGGGGCACGAACCCGCGTCCCCTGCATCGGCAGGCGGACTCTCAACCCCTGCACCACCAGGGAAGCCCAACAAATAATTTTTTAATATAAGTATGTCCAATGCAATATTTGGGATATACTTATACTAAAATTTTATTCATTGTTTATCTGAAATTCAAATATAACTGAATGTCCTTTATTTTATCTGGCAAACCTAAACTTAATTGACCATACTAACTGAGCATGCCAGAACATTGGGGCAGATTCCTGGGAGACTTAGGACTCCTCTGACCAGCCTCTTTGGCTCAATAACTTTCCTACGGCTTTGCAGGAACTTCCTCAGATTTTATGGGCTTTTCTTTGTCACCCAGGAGATACCTGCATGTCAGCCTTCCCTGCTCCCTCTGGGTTTCCTTTATACAGGAATTTCCCCTAATAAAATCCTTGCAGGTTCAATCCTGTCTTAGTATCTACCCTGAGGTAGGCTAACACAGGGTATAACAGCTTCATACAGTTCCTACTTGTAATGCTTTAGAATTCCTCTTTACCCTTTCAATTGCCTAGTAAACAACTTACTACCTCGCTAACAGTTCTTTGTATTAAATCTTCTCTCTTCAGATAATTGATGTGGTTTCTGTCTCTTGACCCGACCCTGACTGAGTACCCGTGAGTTTAGTGAGAACTCTGAATTGCTCCAGGAAGTTTAAAAGGCTAAGCCACTCCATTAAAGGGATGTGGGATGTTCATTTTCCTTTAATTTCCCTTGTTATTTAACACAGAGTTGGCAAAGCAGGTTGAGTGAGATGACCGCCTGATATAAATGTGGCATCAGACATTGGTTACGTTGTGTTCGATATTGGGAGTCACATTTGGACACACTGAAAACTAGAAAGCCTCTGCAGGAAACTCA
The DNA here is from genome assembly GCF_949774975.1 of Lagenorhynchus albirostris. Classification (NCBI taxonomy): domain Eukaryota; kingdom Metazoa; phylum Chordata; class Mammalia; order Artiodactyla; family Delphinidae; genus Lagenorhynchus; species Lagenorhynchus albirostris. The sequence continues at coordinate 134,970,956 of NC_083098.1, read as the reverse complement.
TCATGAAAATAACCAGTCTTGAAGCCATTCTAAGGAGGGGCATACTTATTTAATCTGAAGAAGACAGACTGCAGGAGAATGGGGTGACTGTTCTCAGGTATCTGAAGATCAGTCATATGGAAGCTGGATTAAATTTATTTGCATGCCTCCCAGTGTTAGAACTGGAACCAGTCAGCAGAGCTAGAATAAGACATGTGGGCTCATAATTTGGTAGCAATGCAAACCTGTATTCCTTTAATATTTGTTAAACATATATCTGGCAAAAGTGGGAGAAATCAGGGCTTCCCTGGTGGCGCAGTGGTTGAGCGTCCGCCTGCCGATGCAGGGTACACAGGTTCGTGCCCCGGTCCGGGAAGATCCCACATGCCGCAGAGCAGCTGGGCCCGTGAGCCACGGCTGCTGAGCCTGCGCGTCCGGAGCCTGTGCTCCGCAACGGGAGAGGTCACAACAGTGAGAGGCCCGCATATCCCCCCAGCAAAAAAAAAAAAAAAAAAAAGTGGGAGAAACCTTTTTTTCGGCCAATAAAAATGTGTAGTTCTTTCTGCTCAAAACAAAGGATTTATTAATGTGGTACTATAACAATACACTTTTAACTTTTTGAAATTTTTTTCCAGGTTTTATGTCACTCTCAACTGGATAGCCTAAGTCACGTATGCTCTCTTAAGTAAGAATAGAGGTGATTTACATTAAATATCCTGTCCAAATATATTTGAGTTCCTTTATCTGATTTTCATGTTCGCACACATTTCCTTCTTTTATCCAAATACGTACTGTATTATAATCTTAGGTCATTTTATAATTACCTCAGTGGGAAAATTATGGCCTAATAAAGGGTTTGTAATTTGTAATAATAAAATAAACACCCATTCCTAGTAAATATTATGGCATTATTTGGTTTTGGAATTTCAGATGACCAAATTGTTAGACGCTAGTGGGAAAGTTCTGGAGTTGGGGGACTAGCCCTTATCTATCTGCCTTGTGCTACTCATGCATTTGCCTCTAAAAAATACTCAACAGAGATCGCTTAGTGTAGATGAGGAATATACATGTTTAAATTTCCCCTTGAAAGCACTGTTTAATTCCACTTAGCAGAGCCAGTTTACATGACCTCAGTTATGTGAGGAGTGGTATGTGTTAACTCGCACCATTTTACAGTTGAGCTTAGGGATATTTTAGCATCCCTTTTTATTTTATTTTATTTACTTATTTATTTTTTTGCGGTACGCGGGCCTCTCACTGTTGTGGCCTCTCCCGTTGCGGAGCACAGGCTCCGGATGCACAGGCTCAGCGGCCATGGCTCACGGGCCCAGCCGCTCCACGGCATGTGGGATCCTCCTGGACCGGGGCACGAACCCGTGTCCCCTGCATCGGCAGGCGGACTCTCAACTACTGCGCCACCAGTGAAGCCCTTAGCACTCCTTTTTAAATTAATGCTCAGGAGCTGCCTGTTTTTTCTACACCTTAATCCAAATCTCTAGTAGGTAAAAATTACAGGGGAGTATATTTCTGCCGGTATACACAAGACCTCACTAAGAACTAGAGTTTCTAACAATAAATTGAGCTACCTTGCAATGCACAGTGTTCCTCAACATTGACCATCACTAGTCATGGACATTACAGAAAAGAATCCTGCATTGGGAAGGAAGACAAACTGGAATAATAGACAGAAATAACTTCACATAAATAAATGTAAACTCCTGTCTTGTTATGCTTTAACAAGTTGTGGGAGGCTGGCAAAACAATAGTTCATATAAAAATATGTTAAGAAATAGTCTATGATACTTGAAGATAAAGCAAAAGAGAAGGCTATACGTCCTTTTAATGTCATCCTGGGACACTGTTTAACAGTCCCACTTAAGGACTTTTTAATTTTCTAAGAGTGACTTTGTTTTGCTTTGTTATCTACTATCAGTTAGAGCCCAGGAACTATGAAGGTAGATGTTACCTTGTAGGTTTTTACCTGATGGAGATGCAAATGATTTCTCTTTGGTGGGAAACATAATCTCAAAAGTTACGATTTATTGACAGATAGGGTATTAAATAGATTTTTTTCTAACTTAAAAAAACTTATTTCAGTGTGCACTTCTTGCTGGACTATATATTTCTTAGTTTCTCAAATAGTTTTAAACCAGTTTTATTATCTTACGTTTCCTTTATGAATGAATTGAATACATTTTTTGACCTGTGTTTATTCTATATTTCTACGAAAGCCAAGTTTTTAACTTTTGAAAATTATATTTGACAAGTATATGAGTTAAAAAGTGACATGGCTGTCCAAATTATGAAATATCAATAACTCCAGAATTCAGAACACATGGTTCACTGAACTAATCAGCTGACACCTGTGGCATTTGATTAGGTTCTGGGTCCCCCACTTTTAGAATGACACTGTCTGAACAAGAAGAGGGCAGCTTATATGATGAGAGGTCTGGAAAACACAATAGATGAAATATTAATACAACTAAGCAACAAAGACTTAAGAGGGATGTGTTGTGACGGTTTTTAAGTTTAATCTCTGATTGCATCAAATGTGACAAATCTCAGTGCTATATGTATGGAGGAAAGTCATTAACCTTTCTAGGTCTCAGTTTCATTATTTGTAAAGTGAATGAGTTGGACTAGCACTAAAATCCTAAGATAACTATAATCAATATTGAAATTTTATTGAATAAAGGAAGAATTAGATTTATTCTGTGCATTTCCCAAGAGTATGACTAAACTCTCTGGTTAAAAGCTATAGGAAAAAAAGGCTTCCCTGGTGGCTCAGTGGTTAAGAATCCGCCTGCCAATGCAGGGGACACGGGTTTGAGCCCTGGCCCGGGAAGATCCCACATGCTGCGGGGCAACTAAGCCCATGAGCCACAACTAGTGAGCCTGTGCTCTAGAGCCCGCAAGCCACAACTACTGAAGCCTGTGCACCTAGAGCCCATGCTCTGCAACAAGAGAAGCCACCACAATGAGAAGCCCGCGCACCGCAACGAAGAGTAGCCCCAGCTCGCCGCAACTAGAGAAAGTCTGCGCATAGCAACAAAGACCCAACACAGCCAAATTAATTAATTGATTTTTTTAAAAGTTATAGGAAAATAGACTTTTGGCTGAGTGTAAATAAAAGTTTTCTAACTATGAGAATTGTTCACAAATAGAACAAGCTATCTTGTGAAATACTGAGTACTAGGGCCATTTTGGAGGATCCACTGAGATATTCAAGTGAACTTTACCTGCTGGTGCTATTAAACTGCATGGCCTGAGAAGTGATTAAACCCAGACACATCTTTTCTTGTTTCCCATAGTGAATGCCAAATGGCTAGCTCTGCATTTCTAAAGATTTTCTTTCTTTTTCCTGATTTTGTGTTTTTGTTTCTGTTCTTAGACAAGTCTGCTAGTCTGTTTAAATTAACTTATGGTCAAGCATAGTTGTGTCCTGGAGCAGATTATACTGGTTTGCGAGAATCAAATACATGTATCCCTTCCCAATTTTGCATTCATGACATTGTGTTGGCAACACAATTAAAAACAGAAATTATAGGAAAATTTACACCACAGAAATAGGCACACATTAGGGTTTGTTTTGGGGGAGAGCTGGTGTATATGAACCTATGTGTGTCTTTTCACAACTAGACCCGGGCAATAGTAAGTCCATGTCTTGTCTCTAACCACTAGACAGGTCTCAACTGCATAATCTAGAGAGCATCCTTGTAAAACTTGCAGGTTGCGCCATGTCTTTTTCTAGAGCCAGAGCCAAGACTGCTAGGCAGGTCTCAACTCCATAGTTTAGAGTTGACCCTGTGTGTGTGTATATATATATATATATATATATATATATATATATAGTTCTAATATGCACATGGCTGATTATTATGGGGAATTTGGTTTTACCATCTGACCATTTGACAATCTCTGTCAGGTGGATAACGCGGATCTATTTTCTATCAGGTGAGAGACGACATCTAATCCAGTTTGTCAGTATTTTTCTTTGGCTATTTATCTACTGTGAGCTCAAATTAATTAAGAAACTATTTTGTGTCCACTAGAAAGGAGAACAGCCCTTCGAGAACCAGACCACCAGAAGTTTTGTTTCTGAGTTTACTCCTGACCTGTAGCTGACGTTATAGAGTTGAAGCCAGCCAATTCTCTATAATTGAGAAAAGTTTTTCTCTCATTGTATGTGTGAAATATTTTCTTAATTCTGGATGGCATTAATAAATTAGATTATAAGGTCTTTTATTTTTCAAACTATAGTTATTTTTCAAAAAGTGTATGCTTTTTATTCAGCATGAAATGGGTTTAACATTGTTACTTTATTTTTTTTTAAACATCTTTATTGGAGTATAATTGCTTCACAATGTTGTGCCAGTTTCTGCTGTAAAACAAACTGAATCAGCTATATGTATACACACATCCCCACATTCCCTCCCTCCTGCGTCTCCCTCCCACCCTCCCCATCCCACCCCTCTAGGTGGTCATAAAGCACCAAGCGGATCTCCCTGTGCTATGCAGCTGCTTCCCACCAGCCATCCATTTTACATTTGGTGGTGTATATATGTCCATGCCACTCTCTCACTTCGTCCCAGCACACCCCTCCCCCTCCCCATGTCCTCAAGTCCATTCTCTACATCTGCGTCTTATTCCTGTACTGTCCATAGGTTCTTCAGAACCTTTTTTTTTTTTTTTAGATTCTGTATACATGTGTTAGCAAACGGTATTTGTTTTTCTCTTTCTGACTTACTTTACTCTGTATGACAGACACTAGGTCCATCCACCTCACTACAAATGACTCAATTTCATTTCTTTTTATGGCTGAGTAATATTCCATTGTATATATGTGCCACATCTTCTTTATCCATTCATCTGTTGATGGACACATAGGTTGCTTCCATGTCCTGGCGATTGTAAATAGAGCTGCAATGAACATTGTGGGACATGACTCTTTTTGAATTATGGTTTTCTCAGGGTATATGCCCAGTAGTGGGATTGCTGGGTCATATGGTAGTTCTATTTTTAGTTTTTTAAGGAACTTCCATAGTATTCTCCATAGTGGCTGTATAAATTTACATTCCCACTAACAGTGCAAGAGAGTTCCCTTTTCTCTGCACCCTCTCCAGCATTTACTGTTTGTAGATTTTTTGATGATGGACATTTTGACTGCTGTGAGGTGATACCCCATTGCTGTTATGACTTGCATTTCTCTAATGATTAGTGATGTTGAGCATCCTTTCATGTGTTTGTTGGCAATCTGTATATCTTCTTTGGAGAAATGTCAATTTAGGTCTTCTGCCCATTTTGGGATTGGGTTTTTTGTGGTTTTAATATTGAGCTGCATGAGCTGCTTATATATTTTGGAGATTAATCCTTTGTCAGTTGCTTCATTTGCAAATATTTTCTCCCATTCTGAGGGTTGTCCTTTCAGCTTGTTTATGGTTTCCTTTGTTGTGCAAAAGCTTTTAAGTTTCATTAGGTCCCATTTGTTTATTTTTCTTTTTATTTCCATTTTCTGCCTATGTTTTCCTCTAAGAGTTTTATAGTGTCTGGCCTTACATTTAGGTCTTTAATCCATTTTGAGTTTATTTTTGTGTATGGTGTTAGGGAGTGCTCTAATTTCATTCTTTTACATGTAGCTGTCCAGTTTTCCCAGCAACATTTATTGAAAAGGCTGTCTTTTCTCCATTGTACATTCTTGCATCCTTTATCAAAAATAAGGTGACCACATGTGTGTGGGTTTATCTCTGTGCTTTCTATCCTGTTCCATTGATCTATCTTTCTGTTTTTGTGCCAGTACCATACTGTCTTGATTACTGTAGCTTTGTAGTATAGTCTGAAGTCAGGGAGCCTGATTCCTCCAGCTCCATTTTTCTCTCTCAAGATCACTTTGGCTATTCGGGCTCTTTTGTGTTTCCATACAAATTGTGAAATTTTTTGTCCTAGTTCTGTGAAAAATGCCATTGGTTCTTTGATAGGTATTGCACTGAATCTGTAGATTGCTTTGGGTAGTCGAGTCATTTTCACAATGTTGATTCTTCCAATCCAAGAACACGGTATATCTCTCCAACTGTTTGTATCACCTTTAATTTCTTTCATCAGTGTCTTATAGTTTTCTGCATACAGGCCTTTTGTCTCCTTAGGTAGGTTTATTCCTAGGTATTTTATTCTTTTTGTTGCAACGATAAATGGGAGTGTTTCCTTAATTTCTCTTTCAGATTTTTCATCATTAGTGTATAGGAATGCAAGAGACTTCTGTGCATTAATTTTGTATCCTGCTACTTTACCAAGATCATTGAATAGCTCTAGTAATTTTCTGGTAGCATTTTTAGGATTGTCTATGTATAGTATCATGTCATCTGCAAACAGTGACAGCTTTACTTCTTTTCCAATTTGGATTCCTTTTATTTCTTTTTCTTCTCTGATTGCTGTGGCTAAAATTTCCAAAACTATGTTGAATAACAGTGGTGAGAGCGGACAACCTTGTGTTGTTCCTGAACTTAGTGGAAACGGTTTCAGTTTTTCACCATTGAGAATGATGTTGGCTGTGGTTTCTCATATGTGGCCTTTATTATGTTGAGGTAAATTCCCTCTATGCCTACTTTCTGGAGTTTTTTTTTTTATCATAAATGGGTGTTGAATTTTGTCAAAAGCTTTCTCTGCATCTATTGAAATGATCATATGGTTTTTCTCCTTCAATTTGTTAATATGGTTTATCACATTGATTGATTTGCATATATTGAAGAATCCTTGCATTCCTGGGATAAACCCCACTTGAACATGGTGTATGATCCTTTTAATATGCTGTTGGATTCTGTTTGCTACTATTTTGTTGAGGATTTTTGCCTCTATGTTCATCAGTGATATTGGCTTGTAGTTTTCTTTCTTTGTGACATCTTTGTCTGGTTTTGGTATCAGGGTGATGGTGGCCTTGTAGATGACTTGGGGAGGGTTCCTCCCTCTTCTATATTTTGGAAGAGTTTGAGAAGGATAGGTGTTATCTCTTCTCTAAATGTTTGATAGAATTCACCTGTGAAGCCCTCTGCTCCTTTGTTGGAAGATTTTTTTTTTTTTTTTTTTTGCGGTACGCAGGCCTCTCACTGTTGTGGCCTCTCCCATTGCGGTGCACATGATCCAGACACGCAGCCTCAGCGGCCATGGCTCATGGGGCTAGTTGCTCCACGTCATGTGGGATCTTCCTGGACTGGGGCATGAATCCGTGTCCCCTGCATCAGCAGGCAGACTCTCAACCACTGCACCATCAGGGAAGCCCTGTTGGAAGATTTTTAATCACAGTCTCAATTTCAGTGCTTCTGATTGGTCTGTTTATATTTTTTATTTCTTCCCGGTTCAGTATCAGAAGGTTGTGCTTTTCTAAGAATTCATCCATTTCCTCCAGGTTGTCAATTTTATTGGCATATAGTTGCTTGTGTTAATCTCTCATGATCCTTTGTGTTTCTGCAGTGTCAGTTGTTACCTCTCCTTTTTCATTTCTAATTCTATTGATTTGAATCTTCTCCCATTTTTTCTTAATGAGGCTGGGTAATGGTTTATCAATTTTGTTTATCTTCTCAAAGAACCAGCTTTAGTTTTATTGATCTTTGTTATTGTTCCTTCATTTCTTTTTCATTTCTTTCTTATTTTTTAAAAAATGTATTTATTTATTTAATTTTATTTTTGGCTGTGTTGGGTCTTTGTTGGTGCCTGTGGGCTTTTCTCTGGTTGTGGTGAGTGGGGGCTAGTCTTCATTGCAGTGCATGGGCTTCTCATTGCACTGGCTTCTCTTGTTGTGGAGCATGGGCTCTAGGTGTGTGGGGTTCAGTAGTTGTGGCACGTGGGCTCTAGAGTGCAGGCTCCGTAATTGTGGCACATGGGCTTGGTTGCTCTGCGGCAAGTGGGATCTTCCCCAATCAGGGCTCAAACCCATGTCCCCTGCATTGGCAGGAGGATACTTAACCACTGTGCCACCAGGGAAGCCCTTTATTTATTTTATTTTATTTTATTTTTTAAATGTTGAGCCTTCTTTTAATTAATTTATTTTTATTTTTGGCTGTGTTGGGTCTTCGTTTCTGTGTGAGGGCTTTCTCTAGTTGTGGCAAGCGGGGGCCACTCTTCATCACGGTGCATGGGCCTCTCACTGTCGTGGCCTCTCTTGTTGTGGAGCACAGGCTCCAGACGCACAGGCTCAGTAGTTGTGGCTCATGGGCCTAGTTGCTCTGCGGCATGTGGGATCTTCGCAGACCAGGGCTCAAACCCGTGTCCCCTGCATTAGCAGGCAGATTCTCAACCACTGCGCCACCAGGGAAGCCCAGAAGCCCTTTATTTATTTATGATCTGATCTTTATGATTTCTTTCCTTCTGCTAACTTTGGGGTTTTTTGTTCTTCTTTCTCTAATTGCTTTAGGTGTAAAGTTAGGTTGTTTATTTGAGAAGTTTCTTGTTTCTTGAGGTAGGATTGCATTGCTATAAACTTCACTCTTAGAACTGCTTTTGCTGCCTCCCATAGGTTTTGAGTTATTGTGTTTTCATTGTCATTTGTTTCTAGGTATTTTTTGATTTCCTCTTTGATTTCTTCAGTGATCTCTTGGTTATTTAGTAGTGTATTGTTAGCCTCCATGTGTTTGTATTTTTCACAGATTTTTTTTCCTGTAATTGATATGTAGCCTCATAGCACTGCGGTCAGAAAAATACTTGATACGAGTTCAATTTTCTTCAATTTACCAAGGCTTGTTTTGTCACCCAAGATATGATCTATCCTGGAGAATGTTCCATGAGCACTTGAGAAGAAAGTGTATTCTCTTGTTTTTGGCTGGAATGTCCTATAAATATCAATTAAGTCCATCTTGTTTCATGTATCATTTAAAGCTTGTGTTTCCTTATTTATTTTCATTTTGGTTGATCTGTCCATTGGTGAAAGTGGGGTGTTAAAGTCCCCTACTCTTGTGATACTGTCGATCGTGATACTGTCGATTTCCTGTTTTATGACTGTTAGCTTTTGTCTTATGTATTGAGGTACTCCTATGTTGGGTGCATAAATATTTACAATTGTTATATCTTCTTCTTGGAGTGATCCCTTTATCGTTATGTAGCGTCCTTCTTTGTCTCTGAAATTGTCTTTATTTTAAAGTCTGTTTTGTCTGATATGAGAATTGCTACTCCAGCTACTCCAAAATCACACAAACAAGCACACACCTACACACTCACAAAAAGAGAAAAAGGAAAAAAAATATATAAAATAGAAAAGGAGGAAGAGAGCAACCAAATCAATAAACTAATCTACCAATGATAATAAATGCTAAACACTAAACTAAGATAAACATAAATCTAGAAACAAATTAGATGTAGAAAGCAAACCCTAAGACTACAGTTGCTCCCAAAGTCCACCACCTCAATTTTGGGATGATTCATTGTCTATTGAGGTATTCCAAAGATGCAGGGTACACATCATACTGATTGTGGAGATATGATCCACTGCTCCTGAGGCTGCTGGGTGAAATTTCCCTTTCTCTTCTTTGTTCGCACAGCTCCTGGGGTTTAACTTTGTATTTGGCCTTGCCTCTGCATGTAGGTCACCTGAGGGCATCTGTTCTTCTCTCAGACAGGAGGTGGTTAAAGTAGCAGCTGATTAGGGGGCTCTGGCTCACTCAGTCTGGGGGGAGGGAGGGGTATGGAATGTGGGGCAAGCCTGCGGCGGCAGGCCAGCGTGATGGTTGCACCAACCTCAGGCGCACTGTGTGTTCTCCCAGGGTAGTTGTCCCTGGATCACGGGACCCTGGCAGTGGCGGGCTGCACAGGCTCCCGGGAGGGGAGGTGTGGATAGTGACCTGTGCTCGCACACAGGCTTCTTGGTGGCTGCAGCAGCAGCCTTAGCGTCTCCTGCCCGTCTCTGGTGTCCATGCTGATAGCCGTGGCTCGCGCCCGTGTCTGGAGCTCGTTTAGGCGGTGCTCTGAATCCCCTCTCCTCGCGCACTCCATAACAATGGTCTCTTGCCTCTTAGGGAGTTCCAGACTTTTTTCCGGACTCCCTCCTGGCTAGCCGTGGCGCACTAGCCCCCTTCAGGATGTGTTCACGCAGCCACCCCAGTCCTCTCCCTGGGATCTGAGCTCTGAAGCCCAAGCCTCAGCTCCCAGCCCCCATCCGCCCCAGTGGGTGAGCAGACAAGCCTCTTGGGCTGGTGAGTGCTGGTCGGCACTGATCCTCTGTGTGGGAATCTCTCCACTTTGCCGTCTGCACCCCTGTTGCTGCGCTCTCCTCCGTGGCTCCAAAGCTTCACCCCCGCCCTGCCACCCCCCATCTCCACCTGTGAAGGGGCTTCCTAGTGTGTGGAAACATTTCCTCCTTCACAGCTCCCTCCCACTGGTGCTGGTCCTATCCCTATTGTTTTGTCTCCATTTATTCTTTTTTCTTTTACCCTACCCAGGTACGTGGGGAGTTTCTTGCCTTTTGGGAATTCTGAGGTCTTCTGCCAGCATTCAGTAGGTGTTCTGTAGGAGTTGTTCTACATGTAGATGTATTTCTGATGTATTTGTGGGGAGGATGGTGATTTCCACATCTTACCCCTCCGCCATCTTGAAGGTCTCCAAGGTCTTTTAAATTAAAGGAACTCTGATGTAATTGACTTATAGAGTAAGTCAATCATTTATACTTATAGTATGTTTACATAAATCTACTATCTCCAGAATTCCTATAAAATAAATGAAGTATTAGAATACTCTAAATGTTCTAGCCTTTTAGCAAAAAAAGTATATCATAAAGTGCTGGGAAGCATTTTATATGATAATCTAAATATATATGCATAATATAAAATTCATAATAATCTAAATTCACACAATTAAGGTGACTCTTCGGATAAATCGCAGTAGCTTATAATTTTGGTTCAAGAAAAAAAAATCTATATCTTTTTCCTCTGATATTAGTAGTAAATATAATATATTTGTACATTTTATTTTTTAGAAGATCTAAGTCTGTTTTCTGAGTGTCCTCAACTTTCTCTACTGGTTTATTTATTTTTTTAATTAATTTTTATTGGAGTATAGTTGCATTACAATGTTGAGTTAGCTTCTACTGCACAGCAAAATGAATCAGCCTTACATATACATATATCCCCTCCCTTTCGGATTTCCCTCCCATTTAGGACACCACAGTGCTTTAATTAGAATTCCTTGTGTTATACAGTATATTCCCCTCAGTTATCTATTTTATACATAGTACAATAGTGTATATGTGTCAATCCCAATCTCCCTCTACTGGCTTACTGAAGAAATAAGTTAGTATTACTATTTAATAATGTTAAGAATTATGAAAAATGTAAAATTATATGTCTAACCAAATTGAACTGTAATTTTGACAATGTTTTTGATATCACCCATCATTATGATCTATAGTATGTTAGATAAAATATAATTTTTAAGATTCTTAACTTTACAATATTAAATCAATTAATGAATAATCTCTGGATACCTAGATAATCTCTAAGATGGCTGAAACACTGATTACTAAACATAGTTTAAATAAATAAATATATATATCTTTGTTTCTTATTACCATGTTACGGCATAACATACTTTGGATCATGTTAATGAATATGTTCATTTGTGCTTGTATATAACACTCAATTATCAATTACCCATCACCCAGTTTTCTCTGTGAAATGGAGGTTAGTTTGTTTAAAAGTTATAGTTAATATAGGTAGTAAGACCATACTAAGAACAATAGCGACAATGGTAAGAACAATAATGAAGACAAGAACAATAATGTTTGTAAAGGAATTTGTTTGGTTTTTCAAAGGAACAGCAAGTAGTTTTATTCTAAGGGAAAATATCTGTTCCAGAACATGAAGCAGGGTAGGGAAAGACAACACCTGAATGGAGACAGAAAATAGTAGAAGGTTTACTGAAATGTTCAAATTTTGGCAAAGTTCTCTCTGTTTTGATGGGTTTATTCAAAAGATAATTTTTTGAAAAGGAACTTGGAATTCTTTATTGCCAAATATTGAATTAATGCAAAAATAGAATTTCGCTTTCTCACTATTAAAATGTTAAATTTATATTAGAGCTCTTAACAAGGGGTAATAATCAGTTATTATTTACCTTTTGTATAATTCATTCAGATAGCAGAGATTTATATTGCACCAGAATAATTTTCTGTACTTTGTGTTGATTTTATCATGTCTGTGATTATTTTTTTTAAGAACAAAGAGCAAAGTCTCTTCACATATGAAAGAGCCAACATTGTTTAAAATTGTTTTACCTACTTCTATGTCTATTTTAAATATTATATTGTTGCTTTAATGATTAGGTAAGTAATCTTTTTTTCTCAAACATCCATGATCCTATTTTAATCATGGACCAAGTCTCCTCTACTAAATCTGTTGCTTTTGCCTTCCCAAAATCAGACTCTAAATTCAGAAAAAAGTAAAATTCTCAGAAAACTATCTTGGAGATTCCCAAAGAACCTCTGGAAAATCACAAAGATCTGTTCTCTTACCTTATGAAAAGAGAATGTTAGAAGTAATTAGGTTTGTTGGGTAGCACGATATTTTTTAATAAGTTCAATACTATTGTAAGAGTACCACTGGAAGAGTTGCCCAATCAGAAGGGGTGCTCAGCCTTCCCCAAGTTAAGTTTACAGAGGTAAAATGTTATTAATATAAATATTTCAGAGATAGTACAATTTACAGGGAGGTCAGTAAGATTTGGCACTGCCCTTTCTGTCCACAATATGTTCTTATCCTCAGGGGAAACACTGATCAAACCCTTATGAAACATGCATATATTAGACAACTTTGTTGTCCTCCATTCTGATACTGCTGGTAACTGTAATAAATTAACCACAGCCATTCAGTCTTAGAGGTCACTTCTGCTTCTCTTTCATGCTTGCCTGAAGGCTCTGCTATAAGTTACAAGCCAGATATTGGATTGGATCTTTAACAAAAATGTCTTAGAGCCTCAAGGAAAGGACTGTACTGGGTACTCCTAACTATTGATACTTCAAGGAATGGACTCAGAATACAGACTTCTGAGCTGACAGCCCTTAGACAACTTTCAGACTGTACCAATGTTCTGAGGATTTCCAGGACTTGTGTTTTGGTCCTGAAGCTGATAACTTCCTGAACTCAGATTGCTAACCTAAGACCCAGTGGAACAAGAACAGGAACAAATAATAATTGTGGTTATTTGCTTGGAATGCTGGATTTTTTAATGCTCTATTTTCTGATGGGTATATTATTAAGTTTTTAGATGTCAAGTGTGCTTTTTTAATGAATTCTATTCTCTTAGAGGTACATGCTGAAACATTTTCATATGAAATGATTGATGTCTCAGATTGGCTTCAAACAATCTGGGCAGGAAAGTGAATAGGGTAGATGAAATGAATTTGCTTTGTATTGATAATCGTTAAGCAGTGTGATGGGTACATGCGGGTTCATCATGCTAGTTTCTCTACTTTTTGGTCTGTTTGATATTTTTCCACAGTAAAAACTGTTTTAAAAATTCCACTATCACATATTCTCCTGTGTTTTAAGCTCTTCATTATTTAAATACCTACATCTTAGTTCAAAATATATACAAAGAAAACTATTATCAATCTTTATTGTTAAATTTAGGTTGTTTTTGACTTTTTATTATTATAAATAATACTGAAATATACCTTTTTGTTCATAAACTTTTCACTATATTTTGAATTATCCCCAGAAGAGGACTTGGTGGACCAAGAGGTAACGAAGTTCTAAGGCTCTTGGTCATGCAGCCATTCAATTTCCCAATTGTCTTTACCAAGGTGCACACCCACTGACCATACCCTCATTGCCATTGGATATTTTACGACGTTTTAGTATTTTCCAATTTTGTGAGAGGGATAGTACGTCATTGAACTGTCACTTGAGAATTATTTCCAGTAGGCTGTTCCTGTGCTGCTATTTGAAGTTTCAATATCTTGTGCTCACTTTTCTTTGGATAATCATCCCTACTTGGCCTTTGATATTTGGCTGCTGGTGGTCATGATGCCTTGCCCCTGAGCCAAGGGAAATTCCTGGAGGCTCTAACAGTGCGATCCTGAAAATTTCTGGCTCCAGATATGAAAAGAAGATCCAGATGAGTGGGAGAGGACAGGTAATGACTGGCACAACTGAAAGGCTGAGCCAGCAGGACAGAACAATGCGCCAAGCATATCTAGACCCTGGAGCCTGGGAAGAGTTAACATGTGAAACTTACTTCAGGGGTTACATTTTACATCCCAATTATGGCCTCTGCCATTAAAACAGGAAGGAAGAGAGAGTGAGCTTTCTAGACCAGTAAACTGTCCCCTGGCCAATATTTTTATCTTAAAGTTGGATATAGCAAATGTCAGAGCAATTTAATGAATATAAAGTATGCTGAGAAACTGCCTTTGGTTTACCTGATTTTGAGACTACATTTCAGGCAACAGGTGGGTATGTAATCAGCTTTCCGTAGACAGTTTGAAAGTGTTAGGAATAAACCACCTGCCAACAAGGATGTGATAGTTACTCACTTTTCTTAAGTCAGACTTTTTGGATACAATGTTAAAGTTTTCAACCTTACTCCAGTACCAAATCTTCCACCATGTCAGCTTAAAAGAAAGAGACAGGGGCTTCCCTGGTGGTGCAGTGGTTAAGAAGCTGCTTGTCAATGCAGGGGACATGGGTTTGAGCCCTGGTCCGGGAAGATCCCACATATCACAGAGCAACTAAGCCTGTGCGTCACAACTACTGAGCCTGTGCTCTAGAGCCCGCGAGCCACAACTACTAAAGCCCACATGCCTAGAGCCCATGCTCTGCAACAAGAGAAGCCACTGCAATGAGAAGTCTATGCACTGCAACGAAGAGCAGCCCCTGCTCACCGCAATGAGAGAAAGCCTGCATGCAGCAACGAAGACCTAGTGCAGCCAAAAATAAATAACAAATAAATATATTACAAAAGAAAAAAAGAAAGAAACAGACAACTTAGCAGAAAAGGGAGATAAAGCAGGAGAGTGGTAACAGTCTAACAGAGATCCTCTATGAATATCCCTTCTGTTTTAAGGAATCTATTCAAAAAATCACCTTGCCTGGTTGCTCTACTTGATAAATAAGTTTTTATTTATGGATCTGTTAGGAAAATTTGTGAAAGACTTTGAAATGGGCAAAAGATTACTGGATGTCCTTCCAGTGCATTATATAGAAGACCTTTAGAGCTTATCTGATTTTATAGGGATCTGTTCCTTTTACTGCCTTTGACTAGGCTACTTTACAACTCTATAAACTGTAGAAAGCTGATAGTAATACAAGTGATCCTTATCCACAGAGATGCAAATGAATTTTGTCTTATAGAGACACATTTTATTTTCCCTTGCAGAAGATTCCAACAACTACCGTTTATTGGCCTATAAAGTTTTCACATCTATTAGCAGTTTCATTTTCTCATTCTCCATTGCCTGTATATAAGTGTTTGTTCTTCAGATTTTTTCTTTAAACTGGTTGTAACATCTTACTGGTTTCCTCATAAATGAAAAATTTCAATAAGATCTTTGCCATTGCTCACTTCATATTTGTATGAGAATCTTGATTTTAACTAAAAAGAAATCTTTTAACAACTCCAACCTCAATTAAATATGTATTAATTGTTTCCAGCAGCCATTAGTAATGTTTTTGCCGTAGGAGGCCCCAGATTTTTTTCCCAGCATCTGTTAAAGGAGACCCATTCCCAGAAGTGAAACAAGTCTCTGTCTCTAAAGTGGGTAAGTCTCTCTCTCTCTCATCTATTCTGCCTATAATGTAATTCAATGTCTGATGTTTGCTTGGACTATACCTGAATTTGCAGAACTTCTAAGAACTTAAGTGCAGCCACTGCCTGCCCACAGAAGTCTTTACAAGTACCGAAAATGCAAGAGAAAAGTGGAGAGAAAGGATGGAGGAAAGTACAGTGTATGGAACAGTAATGGACTTTTGAGGTGGGCTGTGTAGAAGCAGTGTTATTCTTTGTAGCATCTCATAGCTGGGCAGTAACTGGCCTCCAGGGCTAAAGAGCGTAAAGTCATTTCCAAATGTCTTGAATTCATGTTTAGAATAGACTTAAGAAGAGATTATTAAGAGTGATGGCATGGTTTTTAAAGTTTCCCTTAAGTGTCTGAATGGTGTAGTGTCTGCAGGAGGAAGAGACCAAGTATTTATAAAGGTGAACTGAAAGGGCAACAACGGATGTAACACACATATCAGCCTCCCCCACCCCCCTTGAAGGGCCTCCTCCTTTAGGGTTTTGGGGCAAGGGCAAGTAGTCTCCTGAGTCTGCCCCTGAGTTGTCCATCTGGGAGCTGCTTTTCCTTAGACACTTCTCATGTCTAAACTCTCTGTGTCTTGACTTAGCCATCTATGAAATGGGGACCATGATCATACTGCTCTCGCAGGGATGTTGTGAGGCTGAAATACATTAAATCAAGTAAAGCACTTAGAAAAGTGCCTGACGCTAGTAAGTGCTAGATAATCATTAGCTGTTAAGAAGCAGCATGTGGACAAGCCTCTTAGATAGCCTCATCCACCAGAGGGCAGACAGCAGAAGCAAGAAGAACTACAATCCTGCAGCCTGGGGAACGAAAACCATATTCACAGAAAGATAGACAAAATGAAAAGGCAGAGGGCTATGTACCAGATGAAGGAACAAGATAAAACCCCAGAAAAAAAATTAAATGAAGTGGAGATAGGCAACCTTGCAGATAAAGAATTCAGAATAATGATAGTGAAGATGATCCAGGATCTCGGAAAAAGAATAGAGGCAAAGATCGAGAAGATGCAGGAAATGTTTAACAAAGACCTGGAGGAATTAAAAAACCTAGAAGAATGAAAGAACAAACAAACAGAGATGAACAATACAATAACTGAAATGAAAAACACACTAGAAGGAATCAATAGCAGAATAACTGAGGAAGAAGAATAGATGAGTGACCTGGGAGACAGAATGGTGGAATTTACTGATGCAGAACAGAATAAAGAAAATGAATGAAGAGAAATGAAGACAGCTTAAGACACCTCTGGGACAACATCAAATGCACCAACATTCGCATTATAGGGGTTCCAGAAGAAGAGAGTAAGGACCCCAGAAAATATTTGAAGAGATTATAGTCAAAATCTTCCCTAACATGGGAAAGGAAATAGCACCCAGGTCGAGGAAGTGCAGAGAGTCCCAGGCAGGACAAACCCAAGGAGAAACATGCTGAGACACATAGTAATCAAACTGACAAAAATTAAGTACAAAGAAAAATATTAAAAGCAACAAGGGAAAAAAAACAAATAACATACAAGGGAACTCCCATAAGGTTAACAGCTGATTTCTCAGCAGGAACACTACAAGCCAGAAGGGAGTGGCACGATATATTTAAAGTGATAAAAGGGAAGAACCTACAACCAAGATTACACTACCCAGCAAGGACCTCATTCAGATTCGATGGAGAAATCAAAAGATTTACAGACAAGCAAAAACTAAGAGAATTCAGCACCACGAAACCAGCTCTACAACAAATGCTCAAGAAACGTCTCTAAGTGGGAAACACAGGAGAAGAAAAGGAACTACAAAAATAAACCCAAAACAATTAAGAAAATAGTAATAAGAACATACATATCGATAATTACCTTAAACGTGAATGGATTAAATGCTCCAAACAAAAGACACAGGCTTGCTGAATGGATACAAAAAGAAGACCCACATACATGCTGTCTACAAGAGATGGACTTCAGACCTAGGGACACATACAGAATGAAAGTGAGGTGATGGAAAAAGATATTCCATGCAAATGGAAATCAAAGGAAAGCTGGAGTAGCAATACCCATATCAGATAAAATAGACTTTAAAATAAAGAATGTTACAAGAGACAAGGAAGGACACTACATAATGATCAAGGGATCAATCCAAGAAGAAGACATAACAACTATAAATATATATGCATCCAGCATAGGAGCACCTCAATACATAAGGCAGATGCTAATGTCCATAAGAGAGGAAATCTACAGTAACAAAATAATAGTGGGAGACTTTAACACCTCACTTACACCAATGGACAGATCATCCAGACAGAAAATTAATAAGGAAACACAAGCGTCAAATGACACAATAGACCATATAGATTTAATTGATATTTATAGGACATTCCACCTGAAAACAGCAGATTACACTATCTTGTCAAGTGTACATAGAACATTCTCCAGGATAGATCACATCTTGGGTCAGAAATCAAGCCTCGGTAAATTTAAGAAAATTGAAATCATATCAAGCATCTTTTCTGACCACAATGCTATGAGATTAGAAATCAATTACAGGGGGAAAAACGTAAGAAACACAAACACATGGAGGCTAAACAATACATTACTAAATAACCAAGAGATCACTGAAGAAATCAAAGAGGAAATCAAAAAATACCTAGAGACAATTGACAATGAAAACAGGATGATCCAAAACCTATGGGATGCAGCAAAAGCAGTTCTAAGAGGGAAGTTTATAGCAATAAAATCCTACCTCAAGAAACAAGAAAAATCTCAAATAAACAATCTAACCTTACACCTAAAGGAACTACAAACAAATTTCTTTCCTTAGCAGAATGAAAGAAATCATAAAGATCAGAGCAGAAATAAATGAAATAGAAACTAAGAAAACAATAGCAAAGATCAATAAAACTAAAAGCTGGTTCTTTGAGAAGATAAACAAAATTGATAAACCTTTAGCCAGACTCATCAAGAAAAAGAGGGAAAGGACTCAAATCAATAAAATTAGAAATGAAAAAGGAGAAGTTACAACAGATACCACAGAAATAGAAAGCATTATAAGAGACTACTATAAGAAAATCATGCCAATAAAATGGACAACCTGGAAGAAATGGACAAGTTCTTACAAAGGTATAATCTTCTAAGACTGAACCAGGAAGAAATAGAAAATATGAACAGAAAATCACAAGTAATGAAATTGAAACTGTGATTTAAAATCTTCCAAAAAACAAAAGCCCAGGACCAGATGGCTTCACAGGCAAATTCTATCAAACATTTAGAGAAGAGATAACGCCTATCCTTCTCAAACTCTTCCAAAAATTACAGAGGAAGGAACACTCCCAAACTCATTCTACAAGGCCACCGTCACCCTGATACTAAAACCAGACGAAGAACAAAAAAAGAAAATTACAGACCGATAACACTGATGAATATATATGCAAAAATCCTCAACAAAATACTTGCAAACAGAATCCAACAACACATTAAAAGGATCACACATGATGATCAAGTGGGATTTATCCCAGGGATACCAGGATTCTTCAATATATGCACATCAATCAATGTGATAAACCATATTAACAAATGGAAGAATATAAACCATATGATCATCTCAATAGATG
This sequence comes from Lagenorhynchus albirostris, assembly GCF_949774975.1. NCBI lineage: Eukaryota > Metazoa > Chordata > Mammalia > Artiodactyla > Delphinidae > Lagenorhynchus > Lagenorhynchus albirostris. The sequence continues at coordinate 134,951,614 of NC_083098.1, read as the reverse complement.
CAGAAATAGCCTTTGACAAAATTCAACACCCATTTATGATAAAAACTCTCTAGAAAGTGGGCATAGAGGGAACATACCTCAACATAATAAAGGCCATATATGACAAACTCAGAGCCAACATAATTCTCAATGGTGAAAAACTGAAAGCATTTCCTCTAAGATCGGGAACAAGACAAGGATGTCCACTCTCACCACTATTATTCAACATAGTTTTAGAGAAACTATGTTGAGAAGAGAAGAAAAAGAAATAAAAGGAATACAGAGAAGGAAAAGAAATAAAAGGAATACAAATTGGAAAAGAAGTAAAACTGTCACTGTTTTCAGATGACATGATAATATACATAGAGAATCCTACAGATGCTACCAGAAAACTACTAGAGCTAATCAATGAACTTGGTAAAGTAGCAGGATACAAAATTAATGCAGCAAAATCTCTTGCAACCATATACACTAATGATGAAAAATCTGAAAGAGAAATTAAGGAAGCACTCCCATTTACCACTGCAACAAAAAGAATAAAATACCTAGGAATAAACCTACCTAAGGAGACAAAAGACCTGTATGCAGAAAACTATAAGACACTTATGAAAGAAATTAAAGACATACAAACAAATGGAGAGATATACCATGTTTTTGGATTGGAAGAACCAACATTGTGAAAATTACTCTACTACCCATAGCAATCTACAGATTCAATGCAATCCCTATCAAAGTACCAATGGCATTTTTTACAGAACTAGAACAAAAAAATCTTAAAATTTGTATGGAGACACAAAAGACCCCGAATAGCCAAAGCAATCTTGAGGGGAAAAAAATGGAGCTGGAGGAATTAGACTCCCTGACTTCAGACTATACTACAAAGCTACAGTGATCAAGACAATATGGTACTGGCACAAAATCAGAAATATATATCAATGGAACAGGATAGAAAGCCCAGAGGTAAACCCATGCACCCATGGTCAACTAATCTATGATAAAGGAGGGAAGGATATACAATGGAGAAAAGACAGCTAGTTCAATAAATGGTGCTGGGAAAACTGGACAGCTACATGTAAAAGAATGAAATTAGAACACTCCCTAACACCATACACAAAAATAATCTCAAAATGGATCAAAGACTTAAATGTAAGACCGGACACTATAAAACTCTTATAGGAAAACATAGGAAGAACACTCCTTGACATAAATCACAACAAGATCTTTTTTGACCACCTCCTAGAGTTATGGAAATAAAAACAAAAATTAACAAATGTGATCTAATGAAACTTAAAAGCTTTTGCACAGCAAAGAAAACTAGAAACAAGATGAAAAAACAACCTTCAGAATGGGAGAAAATATTTGCAAGCGAATCAAGGGACAAAGGATTAATCTCCAAAATATACAAACAGCTCATACACCTCAATATTAAAAAAACAACCCAATCAACAAATGGGCAGAAGACCTAAATAGACATTTCTCCAATGAAGACATACAGATGGCCAAAAGGCACATGAAAAGCTGCTCAACATCACTAATTATTAGAGAAATGCAAATCAAAACTACAATGAGGTATCACCTCATACCGGTTAGAATAGTCATCATCAGAAAATCTACAAACAACAAATGCTGGAGAGGGTGTGGAGAAAGGGAACCCTCTTGCACTGTTGGTGGGAATGTAAATTGATACAGCCACTACAGAGAACAGTATGGATGTTCCTTAAAAACCTAAAAATAGAATTACCATATGACCCAGCAATCCCGCTACTGGGCATATACCCAGAGAAAACTGTTATTGAAAAAGACACATGCAACCCAATGTTCACTGCAGTACTATTTACAATAGCCAGGTCATGGAAGCAACCTAAATGCCTATTGACAGACAAATGGATAAAGAAGATGTGGTACATATATACAGTGGGATATTACTCAGCCATAAAAAGGAATGAAATTAGGTCATTTGTAGAGACATGGATGGATCTAGAGACTGTCATACAGAGAGAAATTAGAAAGAGAAAACAAATATCATATATTAATGCTTTTATGTGGATGCTAGAAAAATGGCACAGATGAACTGGTTTGCAGGGCAGAAATTGAGACACAGATGAAGAGAACAAACATGTGGACACTGAAGGGGGACAGCAGCAGGGTGGTGGTGGTGGTGGTGGTGGTGGTGGGCTGAATTGGGTGATTGGGATTGACATGTATACACTGATGTGTATAAAACAGATAACTAATAAGAACTAATAAAAAAAATAAAATGAAACTCATAAAAAAAGAGAAAGAATCAGAATTATGGAAAAATATTACGTAAAGTATGTTATTTATCATTGTAAAAATTCAAAACTGTTTAAATGCCCCCCTAGGAGGGTAATTGTTAATTTTTAAAAAAAGAAGCAGCATGTGATTAAAAGCTGGATTCAAATCCTGACTCCACTACTTACAAGGTATGTGTCCTATGGCAAGTTACTGAACCTCTCTGCCCCAGTTCCTCAACTGCAAAATTGGTAAATAGTAGTTCCTAACCCACTGAGATTTGTGAGGATTAAATGAGTTAATATGTATTAAGTACTTCATGTAGCATGGATACAAATACATGTTGTTGTCAAGTAATTATTATTACTACATCCATAATTATTAGACATCATTATTTTTATGTATACTTCCTCAATGCAAATCTCTACCTTCCTTTAAGAAAACTCCACCCGAACAGTGAAGAAAAGATGAGAGGGTAGCCTAGAAAATAAAATAAGAAAGATCAACTGTTCACACTATACAAACTGATTCAAACAAACACATTAAAAATTAAAAAAACAGTCATGGGACAATTGAAAATGTGAACATTGTGAACACCGAGTAGATATTTGATGGTTTGAGGAATTATTAATTTTTTTAAGGTAAGATAAGAGTTACAGTCATGTAAAAAAAAGGGAATCATTAAGTTGAGATTGAAATCATATGTGCCTGGGATTTGCTTTAAAGTTGTATCTGTGAGGTGGGAGGATGAGGTAAGACTAGCAAAGGTTGTGAACAGGTGATGGGAACATGGAGGCTCATTAATCCACTCCATCTTTTTTTTGTGTACATTAATTGAAAAATAAGAAGGAGGTGGAAAGAAGACAGTTACACCTCTAGGATCCAGGCTTACCCTGTGATTCACCTCTCTTCTCCTGGCCTCCAGACAGTCAGTAGGACCTAGCAATCTCCAGCAGTGTATTTTCTGAAGTGTGGGTTACTCTGTCAAGAGCAGTATGGAAGCGCCTTCAGCAGGAGAATTGAAGGAGGGCTTTGGCACTCACGCCAAATTTGAACCACCTCAAGTTTTCCCTCCAGTATGACGTGTGAGGTGAAAATACACTTTCACATCCCCTCCAGTAGTCTACTGGGTGTCTGTTGCATCACACACACACACACACACACACACACACACACACACACACACACGCATGTACTACATTTTCCAAGGACAAAAGCTAATTTTCAGAAACAATAGAGTCAAGATCCATTTTTTCATCTGCAACATAGTTTCAGAACTGCTTCTTCCCACGAAGAAGATAGCTTTCATTGATATTTTAATGCAGAGCAATGTCAGTTCCCTTTGTTTTTCCTCAAACTGTACCCTGAGACCTACCACTGCATAAGAAATGGGATCCATTCCAGAGCAATTGACCTCTCCATGGCCACCCTTAGGCTCACAAAGACCCGGAAAAAGCTTTAGTATCTATGGCTTTTTCCCCTTAGTATTTAGCCCAGGTCTTATGTCTTTCCAGTGTGGAGATTATTGAAATGCAGAAAGATGTGCAAGTTTAATCTCCTCTCCAAGCAAACCCCTGAGGACTGGAGTAAGGAGGAGAACTGTGGGAGGTGAAGGAGTGGGGTGATAGTTTGTTCTTTCATTCACAAAAAAAACAAAATAGATATCACAGATTGTTAGACTTGAAAGGGCCTGAAACTGAAAGATAATTCTAGACCCACTCCTTCAGTTTACACTGAGAATGATGCTTACGGAAATCAAAGGGAGCATTTGCTGCAATCCTACACAGGGTGTTTATAATACCTATTTAAATGACTCTTCTCACAAAAACTTAGCTAATAACCTAAAATCAGAAAACAATATTCTTTTGATTTTTTAAATCATTAAATTACTATCTCAGCCCCAAACTTTAAATAAGAAGTTGTATGTACACTTAAATATTTATTATAGTTGTTAATTTCAAAATTATCGGCACTTTGCTCGTTGTGGTTTCCTCCTTGCAGAAATCCTTCAGGCGTACTTATCAAGGGCAGAGCCATGGTGCAGGCCTCCCTGGGTGGGCAGTCAGGGCAAGCCTTGTCTAGAGAATTTAAAAACTATAATAAAACCAACTAAGAGTTGATCTGCTTTTTATTAGCATTATTCTCAGCAATTCTAAACAATATCCGTCATGAAATTGCCCTCTCTGAAAAAAATTTTTGGCCTAAATTCTAAACAATTGCTGCAATTACTGTTAATATATAAGTAAGCTTCAGATTAGCACATTTTTGTTACATTTTCTTTAATAAACATTGTAGTCCATATAGGAATGAATTCAGAGTTCTCCCAATTACCCACTTAGCCTTTGACAATGTGGACTCAGCTCCACACGTTTGCTTTGATAGTAAGTCCTGTGGTACTTCATATGCCTATATTTAAAATTTTGATGTGAAATAAATGATGATAGTCCAACAACTTTAAAGATGAAGAAACAGAACTTGTTACTTCAATTCTGCCATTCTGTGTGACCACTATCTTTTATTTGTGCAGTAATTTTGTTAAATGCAGATTTTAGTTCATACATGAAATATTTTTACTTTGAATGCTATTTTAAAAATAGAAATACATTCTTTTTAAATTGTTAATTGTTTTTGAACTAATAAATCAAGAAAATAAAATATTACATCAGTGATATAATTTAGTAGTTACCTAAATAAGTAACTTTTGTGAAGTTGTGGTTTTGTTAAAATTTACTCATTAGTTATTAAATATTTTTAACATAAAATATCATTAGATTATAACCAACAGATGAAAGTTCAAACTGTTAGATATAAGCTATCAAGATATCCAAAGGTGCTGCTCTGATATTGCCAGAAGATATCAAAAGAAATCTCAAATATCAAAAGGGAAATGTTTGAATTTTCCTTGAATTTTCTGTCATTTTCACCAAGGACTGGACTTTCACTATCATTTAGCCATTTTCTATGATATTTGCTAAGAAGAAAAACCTTAGAAATTTTTACCAAATATAAATGAAATCTATGATGAATTTTTCTGGAGAAGATATTTTAGTGGGAAATATGTGACTGTGGAAACATTTAAAAACCATTAGAAATGATCCTAAAGAAACTATGACCTGAAAGTTATTGCAATTTTTTGGAATATATTGCCAAATGAGATTTTTATAAATCTCTTAAACTTAACTCTATGTTTAAAACTGTCCCTAACTACTTGTATGCCTGTTGCTTCATGTGAAATTAAAATAAATCAAAACTGTTCTTTGATTAACTATGAACAAAGATAGACTAGGACATTTGTTAAAATGCTTGTTAAACATAAGTGTGTGAAGAAGATCCATTTTCATAAAATCTTTGACACATTGATGACTTTTGCAGTAAAAACCACCACAGGGTGCCAGAGCTAGAGAGGAGTAAAATGATGGAGACTAAGAAGGATTCATTAAGACCTCTAGAAGACAACACTTTAAAGACACTTGGCTAATCTATGGAGGAATTTGAGAGGGGATGGGTTTTCTAAAGTGTTTGAGGAATGGGGTCAGAGAAATACTGTTTTGTTAATGATGTCATGCCTCTATTTTTACCCCAGGCGTATGTCCTGGGCCAATGTTAATAACAATTGTAAATGTCCCTTCTTTTGCTAAAAAAGAAGTCCCAGAGAGAAGGTCCTTCTAGAAAGCAGAAGGCTTTCACCCACCTTCCTTCATTCTTCCCTACTTCCCACTGTCACAGGAGTCTTTGAGGGGACATGTATACGCATCTAGTAGGTAAATTCAATCTTTTTTGCATAGTCAAAGAGCCTGCAAAATGCCAGTGGGTTCCCTCTTTCCTAAAAGGCCAGAATTCCTTACATCTGACTCCAGGCTTTCATATTAAATCCATAACTTTTTTTTTTTTTTTTTTTTTTTTTTTACTGGTATCTTCGCAAACACGTTCAACATCTCATGGTTCTATGAGAGTATAACCCATATAAAGTCCATCTACCTTGTGGTCCAGTCTTAGCAAGGAAACTTTAGTCCAGTCTCCAAAAATAACTGAACATCCGTTAATATCTTTTGATAGATTTTTTTAGGAAAATGGCTCTGGAGTTGGGATTTTATTAATACAATTCAGTAAATGTCTTAAATATTTCTCTCTATAATTCTCTCTTCATTTTTCATATATGCGGAAGCTACTCCCCAAATCTTTATATCCTCTTTCTGCAAATTCCCCCACTTTCTTCCCAAGTCCAAGGCTGCTAACTTCGGTCTCACCTTCCCTTCCTCTGTCATATTCCAGAGCTATTTACTTTTGTGTGGCTATAAACTCTGGCTTTCTCAGTTAAGCAGCTACAGTGCTCTCATTATCCAAAACCCCAAATCTGCACAAAGTTATGGGAAATATGTTGGCCACAAAAGAAATTCTGCTGTGCAGACAGAAGGGAAGAAGTGATGTGAATTCCTACATGATAGCATCTTTATCTATTCAGGAGCTTCCCCAGAGATTTTCTCTGTCAAGGATAAAACCTGTCTGTGACCAAGTAGTTGATTCAAATTCTGGTGTGGCTAAAGAGAGAATCTTCCAGTAATTGAAGACAAGGGAGGCCATTTACATTTAGCAATTGAAGACTAACAGGGAGGGAGATTTTTATTTTTCCATTTTGATGTGCTATAACTTATTCTCATTAATATGTTTTTGAAAATGGGGGAGGAAGGGTGAAGAATAAAAATACTGTGGATAGAGGGCCAGTTTCCTTATTAACTCTACGCGTCATCCTCAGACACGCAGCATGGCCTGGTGAAAGAGCACAGACTTCGGAGCTAGATATTTACACTGACGCCTGAATCCCAGTTCAGTCACTTTCCGACTGAGTATAACTTGTAATGTGACAATTATTATCAGAAAAGGAAGGAAGAAAAGAAAGGGAAGCATTGTCTTCTGTAAATGCAGATAATAGCTGCATTGTGAGAATATTGTGAGGACTAAATGAAACAATGTTTGTAAAATGCTTAGTACAGTACCTGTCATATAACAGATATTGAATCATAGTTATCTATAATAAGAATAAAGGCATTATTTTTTACTGGATTTGGAGGGCCTCTGCCTAAACTTCTTTTGTTTCTAATGTTCTAAAGTTAGTCTTATTTTGTGCTAGTTTTGCTTAAAATACACATATGTGTGTGTGTATCTAGAATAAAAGCAGTGCTCAACAAATAGTGATATGCACATATCTGAGTAACCAAACTTTTCATATCCCAATGATTGGTGGCAATAACCAAGAATTTGAATAATCTCTTGTAGGTAACAGTAAGTTACCTCCACTTCACCTGTAATTTGCATAGTCCCACCAGCTCCTCTCCTAGTGTCCTCTTCATGACCACCAAGGAGAGCTAGAGGACCTTAGAGGAGGCTCAGAATAGTATTGCCTTGATTTTGGCAACAAGCATATTGTTTCTTCAGCTAACTCAGCATGCTTGAGATCATTTTAACAGCAGAGTGTTATCATGTGGTTTCAGTAGAAAAAGTCCCCATGTAAAAATAGCACCTTCTTCCTCAGCATGTCTGCTCCTTTAATGAAAATAAGACTTAAGCTTAGACTGAGCCAATGCAGCTATCAAGGAGTGAGCTAAAATCTCATCTGCTTCAAACACTGTTAGCCAAATTCACAAACCATGGTACTTACAGCCATTGACAATAAGAAAGACAATGCAGTAAGAGACACGAACACTACAGGATATTTCATACCTAATACACAATACTTAAAGAGCAGTTTCCTAGAATGAGCCCGCAGAGAATATGGTCAATGAGAAGAGTTGCAATTGCTCTGCAAGAATATTTACAGCAATATAAACAAACCAAAAAGGAGCAAAAAAAAAAAAAAAAAAATTCAGTAACACTCACAAATTCTTACCCAATCCATTTTTTTTTTTTTTTAAAGAGGGATACACTAATATAATTCAAGCCATACAGCAACCCTACTAGGTTGCTTCTTCTTGGAGAATGGTGTTTCATTCATTCTACCAGCCTGCGTGCATTCTATTGCACCGTGTTCTATTTTGGCAATGGGAAATTCTATGTGCACTATTGATATGACAATAAAACAGAACAAAGGTAGTTTTTACATTTTTAAGGAAAGACACAACTACATTTTTAAAAATTATCCTGGAAGACACAGGTTCAGACCTATTATTGGGCCATCAGTGTCCTCTCATATCATCTTCAGAACCTGTTCTACATTAAGCCCGATGACTTGAGTAATTATACTTAGCGTTCCCTCAGAAGAGTGATGCCGGCATACATAGTAGTATGGCTGCAAACATATATACTTCTGCAACTGACCTATCTATGAGAGCTCCATCAAGGAATCCGGCACAGGAAATACCTGGTAGTATGTCCATCTTATGACCATCAGAAATTTCACTTTCATTGAGTGAAATCTACTCAGAACAGAAGAAACTTTACCAGGAGCTTAATTGGGCCCTAGAAGTCTCTAAGCCCTTTTATCAGGGGGAAAAAAGACCCTCAATTTTATTTTATAATCCATTTCCCCAGAAACCAGATCTTTCTTAAGAGAACAATGTTTCTTTTTTGCAAACCCTAAGATACCTTTTTTTTAACCATTTTTATTGGAGTATAATTGCTTTACAATGGTTAGTCTCTGCTGTATCACAAAGTGAATCAGCTATACGTATACATATATCCCCATATCCCCTCCCTCTTGCATCTCCCTCCCACCCTCCCTATCCCACCCCTCTAGGTGGACACAAAGCACCGAACTGATCTCCCTGTGCTATGCGGCTGCTTCCCACTAGCTATCTATTTTACATTTGGTAGTGTATATATATCCATGCCACTCTATCACTTTGTCCCAGCTTACCCTTCCCCCTCCCCATGTCCTCAAGTCCATTCTCTAGTAGGTCTGTGTCTTTATTCCAGTCCTGTCCCTAGGTTCTTCAGAATCTTTTTTTTTTTTCCTTAGATTCCATATATATGTGTTAGCATACGGTATTTGTTTTTCTCTTTCTGACTTACTTCACTCTGTATGACAGACTCTAGGTCCATCCACCTCACCACAAATAACTCAGTTTCATTCCTTTTTATGGCTGAGTAATATTCCATTGTGCCACATCTTCTTTATCCATTCATCTGTTGATGGACACTTAGGTTGCTTCCATGTCCTGGCTATTGTAAATAGAGCTGCAATGAACATTTTGGTACATGACTCTTTTTGAATTATGGTTTTCTCTGATATACCCTAAGATACCTTTAGCAGAAACTCTTTGAAAGCTGTTTGAGGCTGTCAGATGGCTCTTATTTATAATGACAAACAGAGATCTCTAGAGCCTCATTTCCTTTGGCATCACTGCAACCTTTACTCAGGTATCAGTGGCTATCCTCAATGCTACCTGTGTGGATTCCATGTCTGCCTCTTTTCTCCTGTTTGAAAGCAACGTTAGAAGATGTTCACCTTGGTCAATCAGGAGAGACCACAGCGCCCTGCGCACAGTAGGCATTCAGCAAATGTCAGTTAGCCCCGCACTGCCTCCTTCCACCACTCCCAGTCCCTTTTATGTAAAGGAAAATCTAGAATCAAGTGACTCACGGGCTATAAGGGCATTGCACAGCTCCCAGAATTATCTCCTTAGTTTGCAACCAAAACAGATTTCAGAGGAACTGCAGGTCAAACATCTGGGTGGAACTAGTCAGTGTGCCATTTGAAAAATGGAGACAAATTTAAGAAAAATTTAGGAACTGTCTATATAAACTGGTGAAATCAAGTACCTAGAGGTTTGTAACAAAGCTGTGAACGTGAGTGAGTTTACTGAGAGGATGTAAGAAAGAGAAGGTGGATGGAGACAGAACCACACATTTAATCATGGCAGGAGAAACAGAGCTCTGAAAAGAAAATAGAAAAAGCAGTCAATAAACTAGGAAGAAAATGAATATTTACTTATAACAGAAGGTATAAGAAGTGAATTCCAGGGCTTCCCTGGTGGCGTAGTGGTTGAGAGTCCGCCTGCCGATGCAGGGGACACAGGTTCGTGCCCCGGTCCAGGAGGATCCCACGTGCCGCGGAGCAGCTAGGCCCCTGAGCCATGGCCGCTGAGCCTGCGCGTCCGGAGCCTGTGCTCCGCAACAGGAGAGGCCACAGCAGTGAGAGGCCCGCGTACAGCAAAAAAAAAAAAAAAAAAAAAGAAGTGAATTCCAAAAAAGGAGGTTAACTGTGTTAAAAACTACAGAACAGTCAAGGAAGATAGAGTCTGAGAAGATGTCATTGATGATTGGGCAGTAGCTAGTTAACCTACTTACTTGCTGCAGAAACCAGCTTTCAAGAATTAAGAATTGAATCCAGGAGAAGGAAGTGGAGGGGATAAGAAAAGTTACTCTCCCAGGAGATCTGATGGTAATAGGAAGAAGAGCACTAGCTTAGTATATCAAAGAGGTAGCAGAGCTGAAGTTTCCATAAGGTGTACATGTGGAGTCATGGCATAAGTACTGTGAATGTGGTAGATTGCAAAATGAGCACAAAATATATCCTTCTATGCATGATGCTTTGCACTGTGACTTTGTAGCCTCTCCCATCAAGATAGAGTCTATTTCTCCCTGGAATCTGGATTTGGCCATGTGACCTGCTTTGGTCTCTGGGTCATTAGCAAGCATGACACAAGTAGAGGCTTAAAAAGTGCTTGCATAATGGGGTTCACGTTCTCTTGTCCACCATGTAAACAAGCCTAGCTTGTCTGCTGGAGGATGAGAGATGACATGGAGAAAAGTCCCAGTTGTTCCAGCCCTAGTTGAATCTGCCCGGACTAGGAAAATTGTCCAGTGAGCCACAGAATGGAGAGAGATAAGAAATGTTTGTTGTTGCAAACCACTACACTTTGGGATGGCTTGTTACACAGCAAAAGCTACCTGATACAATGAGATATTTTCCTCTTTTTTTTTGCCACACCACGTGGCTTGTGGGACCTTAGTTCCCTGACTAGGGATTGAACTTGGGCCCTCGGCAGTGAAAGTACAAAGTCCTAACCACTGAACCACCGGGGAATTCCTGAGGTGTTTTCCTTTTGTACCTATTCTCTGCACAAACAGTATGAGACCAGAGTGTTGAGTAATGTCATCTTAGAAAACAAAGGAAAATAAAACTTACAAATACCAATAATGTTCTATCTGGTGATAAGACTGTAAAAATCAAAAGCATCCAAAATACGGCTGTGAATTTAGGTAAGCACCAATGTAAAAGATGTCCAAACATCAAGGAAACTCCCTGCCATCAAGTCTATGTAATTTATTTATGGCAGAAGCCCAGGTCATTTCTAAGCCTTTATATCATAACCTGCTGATAAAGAATTCTATAAAAAAATATGGTGGCAGTTTTTAAAAGATGGGTGATTTGATTTCTATAACAGCTATCAGTTCACACAAAGGTTACGGATGATGTATTAGGTTACTGGTTAAAGAAGAAAGAATAGAAACCAGCACATATGTAGGACCTGGGGTTAAGAGTAGAAGCCACCATAGTGGTCATAGGCAGGAAAGACAAGCCTCATCTCTGGGCCCAGGAAAGACTGCAGTGGGACCCCGTATATTTCACCAAACCCTGAGGACATGTTGTACTACTGTCCAGTAGTATAGTTGATGTTCGTAGCAAGGACTCAGAGCCAGCAAGAAAATGTTAAATGATGTTCAATATACCGGGTTTAACAAGGCCAAGAAGAATGGAATCTATGTTATTACCATTTCCATAAAAATAGCTAAATTTTTTAAAAAGTTTGCTGCTTAGGGCTTCCCTGGTGGCGCAGTGGTTGAGTCCGCCTGCCGATGCAGGGGACACGGGTTCGTGCCCCTATCTGGGAAGATCCCACATGCCGTGGAGCGGCTGGGCCCATGAGCCATGGCCGCTGAGCCTGCACGTCCGGAGCCTCTGCTCTGCAGCGGGAGAGGCCACAACAGTGAGAGGCCCGCGTACTGCAAAAAAAAAAAAAAAAAAGTTTGCTGCTTAAAGGATCTAAGCTTCAGTTCAATGAAAAACTCACTTCTTTGTGACATCCTATTTTCTGACAATACAGATTGGTGAGGTATTAATTTAGACATATTCATTTGGCATTATAAGGAATTCTAAGACTGTAACACAACAATTATTTCCAGAGACAGAAAGGAAGCATTGTCTAGCAAGTGGAGAGTAGAACAGCACTTTGTTAAAATGAGGAAATACATGTTGATGTGTTTTTTCATGATTTCTTTTTTAAAAAAGTATCTGTCAGTATTCTGTGGCCTCCATTGTTTTTAATTCACATTTCTCTGGGGATAGATACGACCATTAACCACTCTGCCTCTCCACTCAGCAGGTACTAGAGTGAGCCTCGGTCTTTGTTCACAATTGCAGGCTTTAGATCAGCCTCCATACAGAGTCTCTCTTTAGCAGGCCTGCAGTTTGGACTCCCAGTCCTTCTCCATCTTTACTGTTGTTTCCTGGATATGGCATAATTACTGTCATCACAGTTCTCATGATTAAAAAACATTCACTGAGGACCAACATACCAGTTTCCATGTGGAAAACCATTAGTGGTTCCACAGTCCATTGTCCCACCTTGTCTATTACAGCATCCAGCAGGTCTAATTTTGGAGCCAAATTGCCACATCCCATCATTTTGTTCTCTAATCCAAGGGTCTTTTTTTGGGGGGGGGCGGTATTAACTGAAGGAAGCAATTACTTGTCATTTTAATCCAGTGGTGTGTTAGGTTTATTTTGTTTGGTTTTTTTTTGGCTGCGTTGGGTCTTCCTTGCTGAAGGCAGACTTTCTCTAGTTGCAGTGAGCAGGGGCTACTCTTTGTTACAGTGTACGGGCTTCTCATCACGGTGGCTTCTCTTGTTGTGGAGCACAGGCTCTAGGTGTGCAGGCTTCAGTAGTGGCAGCATGCGGTCTCTAGGGCATGCGGGCTTCAGTAGTTGTGGTGTGCTGGCTCAGTAGTTGTGGCACACGGGCTTAGTTGCTCTGCAGCATGTGGGATCTTCCCAGACCAGGGCTCGATCCCGTGTCCCCTGCATTGGCAGGCAGATTCTTAACCACTGTACCACCAGGGAAGTCCGTCCAATCCAAGGGTCTTTGACATAAGCCATAGGCTTTATACTATTCTCTTAGTGCTTTTATTATGTTCTCAAACTTCTCAATTATCTAATGTGGTCTAATACTCTCCAAAACCAGGTGTACTGGTTTTTGCCTTGGATACAAGTGTTTCTAAATGCGATGCGCAGTATTTTTAAAAAGCTCAGACTTTGGTGTAAGACTTGAGTTCTAGTCCTAGTTCTAGCATAAGATTATTTTGAGCTGATTATTTTTGAGAAACTGCAGACACAGGAGAAGCTCTGAGACAGAGTAGAAGTTACCCTTTAATAAGGGACATTTACATTTATAAAGGAAGTCTCTATTGGTAAGTATCTCCCTCTCTGGACCAGAAAGAAGAGGGTAACTCTAAATCAGAAGAAACTCTTGTCAATGGAGACAGCACTGCCTTAAATCTGCATAGCAAACCTTACACTTGTTTACTGTGCTTTTCCTGGTAACTTCCTATAACTGGTCTCCCCACCCTTCCCAATCTTTCTTTTGTCTTTAGGGGAAGATGGTACATAAACTGGAAGCTTGGGCCATCTCAGAGAGTTACTCAGTTTCTCTGTGTGGGCTTTCTCTTCAGAGCTGCCTGCCTACAAGACAAGCTGACCCTTTGCTCCAGCATCCACATGGTATTCCACGTGGTCTTGAGGACCACAGAGTGAGAAGGAAGACAGCCACCCTCCATTCAACTGCCTGGGTGTGTGCTCTATACATCCAATATGCTCCTTCCATAAGTCCCAAGGTTTAGACTTGAAGCAAAGGAGTAGAAGGCCTGATTTCAGTTGCAGTCCTATTATCTAGTCCAGCTTTTTTCAGCAAGAAAGCAGGAACTTGGATCTTAATGGACTCTGTGACTATTTGTCATTTGGTATATCAGAGATCTCAACAGCAACCTACTAGTGGGAACAGGATTTAGTATAACTTCATGTCTTCTATTTCTTCTCACTAGTACACAGTTATTATGGGAATAGAGGAGACCCTTACACCATGAATTACCAGCAGTCCAACGTTTTTCATTTTATAGACAAAGAAAATGAGGCTCAGAGAGACTGAGTCACCCAAGCTCACATGTGTACACAGTGGCTTGGAACCCAGCTGTCCTAACTCCTGGCCCAGTGCTTTTACCAGGGTACCTTGTTCCTCTTCCTAGCAAAGTATAATTCAAAGCAGGTCTCAGCTGGTGGGCAAAATTCTCTGGACTCTCACATTAAGTTCTGACTCTCATCTCCTAGGTTTCCACCCTATGTTCAGCTTGGATCCAATTATTGCTAGCTTCTGGTCCTCTTACCCACCTGGTTATGAAGGACGGCATACATCCTAAATCTGGGTATCCCCAACACATCTCTAGGCCTCAGGAGAACTGAAGAGTCACAAGGTACAATTCCTGAGTCTTCTAAATCAAAACCACCTAATTTGGAAGTAAGGCTGGGTAGCTTTTGTGTAAGGCATATAGGGTCATTTCTAACATTCCAGGAACTTTATAGTATCAACATTTTTTCCATGGCTAAGCTCTGCGGAGATGTCTTATTCTTCCATTTTTTCAATATCTAATGTCATAAGCTTAGAGCCCCCTAGAATGACGAAAGGACTATGGCAATGATATTCCACATCAGTATATAATTTTTTCTGATGACAAAATTTGGCAGGATTCTTATGAGAAATACATATAGCACATATACACAGGGCATTGGGTATAACTGTCGGTGAATTTCCCAGCTATATATTACAGGTCCACAAGCATGCATTTTCCAACCATTCCAACAATGGCAGAGGGGATAGAGTCCTTGGGAAATGCATTGCCTGTACAGATTACAGTTGTATCTCCACTTCCATCTTGTGACAACTGGTGCTTGATGCCAGCTTATTGGGCAGCATCAATGGCACTGGGGCCCTCGCTGTCTAAAGGGGAGGGAAGCCCCGTGGACTGAGTAGGATAAGTGACTGGTCTCTGGAAGGCCCAGGCGATGCAGACTCTCAGAGTGTACATACGAGCCCGTGTGTGTCTGGTAGCAGGGGAGAATGGGTAACACGGTAGTAGGGCATGAATGGGTGCTCTGAACTTCTGCTTATGCCCTGGCTTCCTGGAAGCTCTTAACTAGCAGTAAGAGCTTCTCCCAAAGAGAAATGGCTACTGCAATCACAGTGCAGGGAAACTGCAGGGCAGAACCTCGAATCTACCAGCCTGAATGGCTGATGCTATAAATGTCCTAATAAGAGATTAATTTCTTAATGGGGATGGTGTTTTTTGAAAATATTCATCCATTTTATTTGTAATCTCCCTTTTCACCCATTATCATTCCCAGCAGCTTAAGTAGAGGACCAGACAAAAGCTACCTTTTGTAAAGGAGTTATGAACTTAGAAAAGCCACTACCCAATAGCATGGGGAAGGGGAAAATTCCTTTTGTCCTAGAGATGATGAGAATCAAGCAGTTAGCCATCTGTGCTCTGATTTGACCTTCTGTGGTAAAATCCTAGAGGAAGGAGCAATGAGATAGATTTCAAGACAAATCCAAACGTAGAGAGAGTTTGTGCCTGTCTCCTCAGATCAGAAAATGCATTAATTGCATAATCCATTAGCAGGCACATTGTATCTCCAACTCCAGCTCCCAGAGGATACCACCATGCAAGGTGCTCCAAGAGGCCTCTGCAGGGTACTTATAGTGGCCCAGTACAGTTTGTTGGAGACGGCTAAGTTGGTATCCCAAGCTTCAGTTCTCTTCAGCAGCCTGTGGCACCAAAAGTGCCCAGGAGTTCCCACCAACCCTGAGGCTACAGGATGTAGAGAATGGGGCTGGAAGTTCAGTGACCCTGGAGCAAAGGGCTGCAGGGCACACCACCCAGATCAGTCATAAATTTAGAGCCCTCTAGAATGATGAAAGTGCTGACTGACTCAGGACTCACTGAGCCAGTGCCTCAGGCCCTGATCAAGCTAAAAGAACTGATTATGTGGTACTTGGCCAGCAAATTTAGCCGCTATCATTTCTTCTCTCACCTGTATCTACAAAGACATGGAGTCTATTTTCCTTCCCCTTGAATCTGGCTGACCCCGCACTATCTTGACCAACTGATTGTAGCTGAAGTGATGCTGTGTCAGTATGAGGCCCTAGCCTGGAAGCTTTTGTGCTTTTGTTCTCTCGGCAGCCCGTGCCGCGCTTTAAAGAAACTCAGGCTACACTCCTGAATGATGAGAGGACATGAGGTAGAAGACCATGGAGGATAAAAGGCCATCTTGGATGTCCCAGTCCCCGACAGGCTCTCAGCTGAACACAGCTACGAGTGACAGATACACTGTGTGGAACAGAAAAATTGCCCAGCTGAGCCCAGTCAATCCACAGAATCGTGATAAATTATTGTTTTAACGATTAAAACATTGTTGGCTTAAGCCACTAAGTTTTGAGGTGGTTTGTCACACATCATGAGGTAATTGTAACAAACACAGATTCACAAGTCAGGGATATAATCAGTGAGGTCCAGCTCAGCCAGAAACAAGCCTAGTCCAGCACTTTGTAATAGAAACCAGCAAGGATCCAGAGGAGAGAGAACCCTGGGGTCTGGGGCCCTTTATCCTCTATCCCCATGCATGCGCGTGCATGTGCCCTTTTAGGAAGGAACAGAAAGAGAGAGGGAAACAAGTCGGAAAGGGTGGTGCGGTAGACAGGATAATCCCCCCCACCCCAAATACGTCCTTCTTCTAATCCGTGGAACCTGCAAAAATTTACTTTACATGGCGAAGGGGAATTAAGAATGCAGATGGAATTAAGGCTGCTAATCAATTGACCCTAATGTAGGGAGATTATCCTGGATTATCTGCGTGGGCTCATGTAATACAAGAGTCCTGAAATGGGGAAGAAAGAGACAGAAGAGTCAGGGCAGAGGGAAGAGATACAAGAACACCACCTGCTGTTGCTGCCTTTGAAGATGGAAGAAAAGGGCCACACTCCAAGGAATATGGAAGGTGCAAGGGAATGGATTCTCCCCCAGAGCCTCCAGAAAGGAACCAGCCCTGCCGACACCTTGAGTTTAGCTTAATGAGACCCATTTCGTACTTCTGAGCGGTAAGGTAATACATTTGTGCTGTTTTAAGCCGCTTAATTTGCGTTAATTTTTTCAGGAGTAACAGAAAACTAATGTAGGTGGCAAGTTGTAGTGATTGAATAATTATTCAAGATAAGACTTTCTGAAACTGGAAGACACTAAACTGGCATTAAATGGCAATTTTAAGCTTTTTTTCTCACAGCACCCAGTGTGGGGAAGGCTAGAGAAGTAAGATTAGATCATTTCTGGAAACCAAAAAAGCTACCTTTTGTTTTTTCACACTCCTGAGTAGAGCGAGTTAAATGTGAGACCTTGTTGCACCTCTTGTTCTGAGGCTTGATTTCCTGTTAAAACCAACTCCCCTTGGAAGAGTCACCCATTAAACTTTTCAAAATGAATAGGTTTATCTGATTGCTTCTTCTGAAAACAGGAGTTCGGTAAGGAGAGAATGGAGGAAGTGAAGTTAAGGCTTGAGCACCTAGATTCCTGGGAGGGGGAGTTGGTGAGGAGGCCAGGCTTGTCCCGACTCAAGGGTGTGGCAGACACCCCCTGAACAAAGCGCTGTCCTTGAGCAGAACTGTTACCAGACATTGCTCTTTACGAACGGTCCCAGCAGTGCCATAAACTCTGCATCGTGTGGTACCAAGTGCAGGTAGGAGTTCCTTATGCCCAACAGCAAGACCAATTGCTTCACGTTATTTAGGGCTCTCACATCTTTCTGGCTTCTTTCCCCTGCATGTTAGATACCTGTGGTTTCAGCTCTGTGATTGGAGTCCCACATTTCGTCACTGGTCTCTGACCCTCCAAAGTTAAGAGTTTTTGAATCAAAAGTTACGTTATTTTTAAAGTAAACTTTCTGTCACCATCACTATTGATTAGTATTCTTTGTTCTCAAAACGATTCTAACAGTATGATATTAGAAACAACACTGAGTAAGTAATAATGAAATACCACATTCTTAGCATGCCCCACACCACTGTAATGATTTCCATGGATTTATTGTTTCAAAGACACACAAATACGTGGGGTACTTTAAGGGCAACTACATAGGCACCGTGGATGCTCTGAAGTTGACCCTTAACTTAGCAGCAGTTCTGGTTCAGAATAGGGAGTGGGGAATAAAGCAGCAACAGAGGAGGGAGGGAGATGAGAATCTAATGATTGCTAAAGTCACGGGGAGGCGGGATAAGGGTGGGGGATCCGGGCATCATCTAGATGGGTTCAAAGTTGCTCTAACACTCTGTGACTCTCAGAGGTTACTTACCTTCTCTGTACCTCTATGTCTACATAAGAAAAAAGGTGGGGATGGAAATAATAGTGCCTGGATCATAAGGTCAATGTGATGATTAAATAAGTTAATTCATAAAAAGCACTTAGTTCTAGCTAGGCAGTAAATGCTTGATGAATACTAGTGATTTTTCTACAGAACCCAAAAGTGGGGAAATCAACACTTTTGCCAGACCACAAGTATTTTTCTCATTTATTGTCCATTTTTACTACACATCAAGATAAATGTCTAGCTCACTTTGATCCCCTCCTCACGTGAGGTTGGTGTCCAGTTCTGTACGTGCCTGGAGTCCCTGGAAACATCTGAGAAGACCAATGCTGTTTCCAGATTCCCTTATCAGGCCTCCATTTCTCCATTGTTTCCCAATCCCTGCCTTTCCCCATGTGGTCCCAATATCAAAATATTTAGTCCATCTGTCCCAGAGGGGTTTGGACTCTCTCTTCATTTGTGCTTCTTGAAATAATATGCTCCTGAGGCACAGACCATTCCTTCATCACTAAAAAAGGTCAAGCATTTATTAGTCTGTGTATAAACATGACAACAAAGGAGCCCTTGTAAAAATGGAATGTTCAGCTTGGATAGAACACAGAAGAGTTCCTCTTGGATCTGGCAAATTCCTTTGGATTTCGTCTCTTTTAAATACACCACATTAATGTCACTGTTTCTTTCTCGATTCTCAAGCCTTACTTCTAAATCCCCATGAACCCTTTGAGGTGCAGGTTTCTTCATTTAAAGTCTATAAGTGCAATTTCTTTTTCAATTCAAACACATGAACAGTTTCTTCAGATAAACCAATCCTCATACTATGAATAAAAGGTGTACTCTCCTATGTGTCACACAACCACTTGTCACAAAAAGGAGAAATAACTTTGCTTTGCTCACCAGCAGGCATTTCATACAAACGTTATGCCTATTCTTTTGGGCAGCAACCCATGGAAGCCCAACCTCTGATTAATTTTCCTCTTTAGATGTCCTCTTCAGATGACCTTAACCTAACACAGAACTCTCCCTCTATCACCTTGGTTTTCACGTCCATCGTGGCAGCCAACCACCATCTACATTAGCCTGTTCCCTTTCTTGAACTCTGATCCTCTCAGACAATATATATTATCTCTCTTTGTAAAACATAGCTTTTGATTCAATACTATGCATAATCTAGCTCTAAAAACATTTTCAAATTTCCACATTGTCTCTTTATAAGCTGTTGTTGGTACTGTTCTTTACAGAAAATTCTCTTGGTTTCCTTTTGCAAGGAATGAAGAAGAGATGAATTCCATACAGAGACATTTTCTATACAGTCTCAGGTAAATCCTATCTTGGAGAATGGTGACCATGTTTCATGCCCCTTTAAGGCTAGCAGAGTAAAAGTACCATCTCTTAAAAAAAAAAAAAAGATCCACCTCTGATTGGAGAGCCCAGATTTTATTTTTCTGGTGAGGCCTGCAGGTATGGAAGCTCATTAAAACCAGTGTGATTGGGCTTCCCTGGTGGCGCAGTGGTTGAGAGTTCGCTTGCCGATGCAGGGGACGCGGGTTCGTGCCCCGGTCCGGGAAGATCCCACGTGCTGCGGAGCGGCTGGACCCGTGAGCCATGGCCACTGAGCCTGCGCGTCCGGAGCCTGGGCTCCGCAATGGGAGAGGCCACAACAGTGACAGGCCTGCATACCGCAAAAAAAAAAAAAAAAAAGAAAAAAGAAAAAAAACCAGTGTGATCAATCTGCATTCTCTGTCCTGTTAAGATTGTCTCACTATGAGAACATTCTACGTGAACAATAGAGTTGTTGGTCTTCTTCTTCTTCTCTTTCTCTTCTCCCTCCTCTTCCACTCCCCCCCACCTCAGCTCTCTTTTCCACTTATCCTCTTCCTCTCTCTCTTTTTTTTTTTTTTTTTTCCATTTTTGTCCAAAGCTGCCCAGGGAAGCAATGAGGCTTGGAAAAGGATCTAAAATATATTGGCTCACTAAATACTTAATTTTATTGCTATGAATTTCTCTGGTGTATGGCAGGAAGTCACATGACAGTACTTTTTCAACTTAATGTCAACTTGTATTATTTTGTAACTATATAGGTGAATGTCAGCCCTAAAATTTAGCAGTTTACCCTTCTCACAGGAAGTACAAAGTACATTTCATTTGAACAAATGAAACAACATCTGCTTTCATGGGCTGGCCCCAACTTTACTTTTCTAGTTTCTTCTTCTACCATACTCCTTCACTTCCCCCTCCCCCCAACCTCCCCTACCCCCCCTCCCTCATACAATGCTATTAGTACACCATATTACTCCCTCTTCTCTGAGCTTAGAACAATTTATGAACTCCAACTAGGTAAATAAATGAATGAAATAAGCTGTGCCATTACAACATGTGCTTTTGCTCATACGTTCCCTGTTTTTGGAATACCACCCTTCCCACTATCCCATTTTTAGTGAGGAAATTTCTACTCATTTTTCAAGGCCCAGCTTGCTGCTGCCTCTGCTTGAAGTCTTCACTCATTATCACTGTCTCCCTCCTCCTTACATTCACAGTGTTTTACTTCTTAAATGTTACACTCACTTTGCCTTTGTTTGCCTTTTTTCATTTACTTGTCTTCTCTCCCCTTACAATGCAAGTTCCTCATGGTAAGGTGTGTCTTTTTCATTTCTGTATCCCCCAAATCTAGCATAATAGTTGCCATAATATAAGCACTGATATGTTTAATGTTTTAGTTTACTGTTTGTTAAGCTCTGGGATAATGACTTTCAAATTCCAGGCATGGGGGACAGACAGAGAGTGTCCACCAACAAAGATACAGGATGTAGAGCAGGAGTTTAAGGTGAATGTATATCCTTGTGTAGATATCTGGTAGTCACTTGAATCTATAGGTCTGGAGCTGAGGAGAGATCAAGACTAGATATATACAGTTGGGAGTTATCAGTATAGAGGTGAGAATTTAAACCATGGGAGTGGGTAAGAGAACTGATGAGAAGCATTGAGGACAAACCTTAAGGAAAGCCAACATTTAAGAATGAATGATGGGGGGCTTCCCTGGTGGCGCAGTGGTTAAGAATCCGCCTGCCAATGCAGGGGACACGGGTTTGATCCCTGGTCCGGGAAGATTCCACATGCCACGGAGCAACTAAGCCCATGAGCCATAACTACTGAGCCTGCACTTCTAGAGCCCGTGCTCCGCAACAAGAGAAGCCACTGCAATGAGAAGCCCGTGCACCACAACGAAGAGTGGTCCCTGCTCGCCGCAACTAGAGAAAGCCCGCGTGTAGCGACGAAGACCCAGCGCAGCCATAAATAAATAAATTAATTAATTAAATAAATCTAAAAAAAAAAAGAATGAATGATGGGGGAATTTCCTGGTAGTCCAGTGGTTGGGACTCCGTGCTTTCACTGCTGGGGCCTGGGTTCGATCCCTGGTCAGGGAACTAAGATCCCACAGGACGTATCGTATGGCCAAAAAAAAAAAGTTTGCTTTAAAAAAAAAAAAAAGAATGAATGATGAACAAGATGCAGAATGATGAACAGGACTCTGAGAAGGAATGATTTGGCAACAGGTGGTGAACAAGAAGGGGGGAAGGTCATGGAAGCTAAGGGAGGATTCAAGCTCAAGAAGGGCAGAGTGGTGATGGGGTCAAATGCTACAGAACTAGGGCAACACGTAGAGAGAAGTACAAGGCCAATATAGAATTTGCAAAGGAGGGAAGTGATAATTTTCTTTGATAGGTTCTTACTTTCAAGGATGAGAGAGTGACCAAGATGGCAGAGTAGAAAGACTCAGAGCTCACCTCCTCTCATGAGCACACCAAAATCACAACTATCTACAAAACAACCATTGACGAAAAAGACTGGATCATACACAAAAAGATCTTCTACAACTAAAGACATAAAGAAGGAACCCCAACGAGACAGGTAGGAGGGGTGGACTCATGATATAATCAAATCCCATACCCCCCAGGTGGGCAACCCACAAACTGGAGAATGATTATATTGCAGAGGTTCTCCCACAGGAGTGAGAGTTCTGAGCCCAGGGGTCTGGCAACAGGAAGATGAGCCCACAGAGCATTTGTCTTTGAAGGCCAGCAGGGATTAACTGCAGGATCCCCACAGGACTGGGGGAAATAGAGACTTCACTCTTAAAGGGTGGACACAAAAATCTCACGTGCACTGGGACCCAGGGCAAAAGCAGTAATTTGATAAGAGCCTGGGTCAGACTTACCTGTGGGTCTTGGAGAGTCTGGAGAGGTGGGGAGGGGATGGGAGAGGGTGGCTGTGGCTCACCCTGGGGACATAGACACTGGTGGCAGATATATTTGGGAACATTCAACCATGTGAACATCTGCTGGTGGCTGCCATCTTGGCTCACCAGCTCCAAGACCTGGCCCCACCCAACAGCCTGTGGGAGCCAGTGTTAGGATGCCTCAGGACAAATAACTAACTGGGCAGGGACACAGCCCTACCCATCAGCAGACAGGCTTCCTAAAGACTTCCTGAGCCCACAGCCATCTCTAAAGATGCTCCTAGACATGGCCCTGCCCATCAGAGGGCCAAGACCCAGCTCCACCCACCAATGGGTAGGCACCAGCTCTTCCCACCAGGAAGCCTGCACAAGCCTCTAGACCAGCCTCACCCACCAGGGAGCAGGCACCAAACACAAGAAAACTATGATTCCACAGCCTGCACTCCAAGTCGGCCAACAGCAGGCCAGACCCTACCCTGGGACCAGCTGGGCCCCGGCCTTGCCCACTAGCAGGCCAATGCAACCTTCAGGACACCTTGGACCCCATACCCAGCTGTGTAAAGAGCCCTCCATCCCTGCACAAACAGTGATCTGAAACGAGCTCTGGGATCCCTGGGCCTGCAGCCAGACTCCCCGAACCAGATCTGCCTGCCAATAGTCTGGCACTAACGCCAGTATCTGGCTTCACCTGCCAGTGGGTGGGCAACAGCCCCAGAGTCTTCAGGACTCTAACTCTGCCCATTAGTGAGCCAGCACTAGCCCCATGGCCCCCTAGGGTTCTGCAACCAGCTGCCTCATGACCAGGCCCCACTAACCAGCAGCCAGCAGCATCTGCACAAGGCAGGGCCTGGCAGCCAACCAGACTAGGGGCCAACCAAGCCTACTAGACTGCCCACATAGTCAGCCTGCCACAACAGCAGGACACAGGCAGCCCTCTTAGGGGGAACAGCTAGAGCATATAGCTTGGGTGATGAGAGGGCAGTGCACTGCTGGGACACATAGGACATGTCCTAAAGAAGGCCCTTTCTCCAAGGTCAAGAAACATAACTAAGCCACCACATACATAAAAATACAAATAGCAACCTAGACAAAATGAGGCAGCAGGGGAATATGTTCCAGAGGAAGGAAAAAGGTAAAACCCCAGAAGAAGAACTAAGTGAAGTGGAGATGGCTAATCTACCTGAGAAGGAGTTCAGAGTAATGATTGTAAAGATGATCAAAGAACTTGGGAGGAGAATGGATGCACAGAGCAAGAAGTTAGAAGTTTTTAACAAGGATGAGACAAATAGTTATGAATAAAACTTAAAGGGTCTAGGGGCTATGAAAACCAACCTCTCATTAAGACAATTAGATCTCATCAAATCTCACCAGGAAAATCATATTCCAATCTGAAGTTCCTTGTTCTTCCTTATAAAAGAGATCGCAGGAATAAGATAGAAACTTCTGTCTACACGCTGTGGCTACATTAGAGTAACTGAAGAGCTCCAAAACACACGCCCTTACATGATGAAGTCCTTTCTTGTTGTGGGGTCACTGTGGAAGGGTTCTCAAGGAGAACCTCTGAGGGCATGAAGAAAATTACCCATTACCATTGAGCCTCCAGGAGTAACAAAGAGGAGCACTTAAAAGCAAAAGATGCCTTCAGGTAAGCATTTATTACTATGATAACGGTTATCACAATTTAATTTACATTAATTTGGATTTACCTTACTTATATTAAAAGAATACATGGCCTTCTTTCTGAAATTGATTAAATTAATATCAACATAGAAACTATTACTTTTTGTTGGGCGGGGGGAAAGGCGACCCATCTATCTATTCTTCTACTCATTCTTCCATCCACCCACCCACCTATCCATCCGTCTGTCTATCCAAATTACGTTTTAAGGCCCTCTTATTTAGTGGCTTTATGCTAGTTCCTGAGTCTGCAAAGATGAACAGGACCAGATTCAAGACCTCAACATAGTCACCATCCAGTATGTAGGAATTTGATCTAAAACATCATTAAAATTAGGCCAGTGTTCAGGATATGTATCAAATGCTTTTAAAGTAAACCCCAGAGATATGCTTTAGGCATTATCTCTGTACTTCTTCACTATACTAATGTTCCCTGACATTGTTATCACTGATAAATGTCAAAAGGGAGAGTGATATTTTTGGAGCTGATTTTTTTTTACCCTATTACAAAAATAGATTATAAACACATACACATATGTCACAGAAAGAACTTAGACTAATATTTCTATACAGGGATAACCATTAGCATATTTTTAAAGCTCACAGTTACCTTCCTGTTGTCAGTTACAGTCATCTGTTGGTTTGAACTCCTTATTTTATGATAGCTATCAAAACCTATTGGTAATACGTAATCTGATTAAATTTAGGAAGAACATGAAAATTTTATAGTCAGAGTTCCTGAAAGAGGCTGTATGATTCAATATTTTCATCCAACCATCTTTATAAAGGCATAGTGCTAACGTAAACCAACAAATAATGATCCCTAATAAAATTAACACAAAGCTATAATTGAATTCAAATTCATAAACGTTTTATTTTTAGGTAGCTGTTCTCTGTTTAGGACCTCAGCCTAAGTCAGTATTTAGTTATAATTTACACTAGGCAAATGCTTGGGGGAAAGAACATATATACTAAGGCAAAGCACAAATGAGTCAAAGTTATCCATGTCATCACGTTACTCTACCATAGGCCCCTTTGCTTCTCCTGGAAGGTTGTTGGTACCCCTAGTGTTGGAGGAGGGTACTGAGGCTAATCTGGATTGCGGTTCAGAAAAGTGAAAGATACAATGCCTTTCACGCAGGTCTCTGGAGAAAGCTAAGGTTTCTCTAACCTTGGAGAAGCACACTCTAATACAAAATGCAGTATCATACAACTTTATTTAGTTCAAGGAGGCTGTGGTGGCAGTGTCAATACAGCAGGTACAAGGGCTGAAGGAGCTTTTATTACATCACAGATTGGCAGCCTGACATGTAAAGACCAGTACTGATGGAATATTCAAGTCACTAACTTTGTCTTTCTACTCCACTCAAATAGCATGAATCAGTCAGCTCTGCTGCTATACAAACAACCCACCCACACCCCAAATTTTAGTTAAAACTGCAAAGGCTTTTTCTGGGATCTGTAATGAAGAAGACATGTGCATCAAAGCTCTCTTTGTGTTTTCTTCATTCTAGATCCAGGCTGAAAGAGTAGTCCATTTTTGGACATGCCACTCTATGACAAAGAGAAAATAGCAAGAGAGCTGATGGAAATATACAATGAGTCTATCTATGTCAATTAAGGCTGCTATTACAAAAATACCATAGAGTGAATGGCTTAAACCACAAACATATATTTCTCCCAGTTCTGGAAGTTGGGAAGTTCAAGATCAAGGCAACAGCAGATTCAGAGTCTGGTGAGGGTCTGCTTCCTGGCTTATAGACACCTGTCTTCTCATTTTATCCTCACATGGCTGAGAGAAAGAGATCATCTCTCTCACATCTCTTCTTCTAAGGGCACTAATCCCATTCATGAAGCCTCCACCCTCATGGCCTAATCACTTCCTAAACCCATTGTGTTGGGGGTTAGGGCTTCAACATATGAATTTGGGGGGAGAAGAACAAACATTCAGTTCATAGCAGGCTTTTAGAGCTTTCACTTGGATGAGGCATAGTCAAGGTTACCCACATACCATTAGCCAAAGTACTCACATGCCCAAGCCTGACATCAAAGGTGCGGAAACTGTCTACTCCCCCATAGGAGGCACTGCAAGTTGTGTGATCCTGTTAGAAGGAGTGTGAGTTGCTGGGAATGGTAATGCAATGCCCCGTACCATGCTCCCTTTTGCAGTCCCCACCTAGTTCTCCAGCTGATTCCTTCAGCCCCTTCCACTTGCTGCCAGCTCAAGGAGGGTACAGTGGTGAGTCTTGTGGAGGAGACCACACACGCAGTGAGGCTGCAGCAGCTGTTGTTTCCACGCTTCCCTTTTTGTTCTCGTCAGTCTCTGAGTACAGACGGCAGGGTGGGTTGGGAGGGAGTCTGCAGATGAGGTGGAAGACGACTGAGAGAACAGAGACCTTTCTCATTAACTGAAGGGGTCATTTGTGTGCATCTAGAGGGCTGCGCCTGCGAGAATACAATTAAGCCCACTCCTCAAAGCCATCCTCCTCTTCAGTTAATATTTACTGAGCACCCACTGAGACACTGGCCCTGTACTCAGAGCTACAAACTCTCCCAGGCTGAGAAAGGCTCTGACTAATTTGCACATTAAAAAGCACACAGGCAGAGGAAACCCACCTTCTTCTCCTTCCCAGTCACCCTGGGAGAGAACCTCTTCTCTTCTTCATTCATGTGTGGAATCCCAATTAAACATAGTAAACAAAGGAAAACTTCTTACACTGTAATTTTCTTCCCTCTCCCCTTGCTTTATTTGCTGTCTGGATTTTATTGCTCAAGAATTGCCTGCTCTAAGCATCATCTCCTATTAACTAGAGAGATAAAAGCCATAAAGGGAAGGGAACTCCTTCAGTTCTCTTTGCTGGTTGTGAGACAGCAGCGCCTTTCCAAGGGGAGTTGACATCTGTTGACTGAGACTGCAGTCCTGCACCAGGGCTGTGTTCACACTCCGAATGCAAACTGCAGCTATCAGAGACAGAGCCGGGTTTGATAACTCCTTGAGCCCAGAGCAAATCTGCTTGGGCACTAGAAAAGAAATGGTGTAGTCTTAAAGCAGATGTATGTTCTTAATGTGGTTGGCTTGTAAAGCGATAAAACATGGAGTTTTTCCCCCCTTAGCCCATCACTACTGTTAAACAGTGTAACTTAAGACAGGGCGATTCTATCACAATTCCCTGTAATATTTAGTCCATATACTAGAATGAAACATAGATTTGTATCATTCGTTTTCTCACGTCTGGTAAGATATTAGGAGCAAACAACGTGTGTCTCCACGGTTATAAACAAAGGTGTCATGTTTGCAGAACAGATCCTATAGGTAGAACTTCTATAAATGGGGTAAAATATGGGGTTTTCATTGGTTGAAATGACGTTAACTATTTCAATCAGCATGATTTTTATAAGAAACATTTTTCCCTTCTCTGTGAATGCCATCAAGCATTTGTGTCTTTGTATCACCTTTCTCCTAACCTGAGTTCTTGGTCCAGCTCTTCCACTGTGACCTTCAGAAAATCAACTATTCTGAGTCTCTGTTTCTTTCCTTGTTAAATTAGGGTGTTGATTTGGATCAGGATTTCTCTAGGTCTGTTCTGGGGAACATCGTTTCTGAGGAAATTAGTGGGGGTCATGTTTTAAAAAAGAGGCTCTGTGGTCAGATAAGTTTTGGAATTGTGACATTAAACAATATTAAACACATTTCCTTACTCAGAACTTTAGCGTCCTAATACTATTCATTGTGATTCTCCAAAGAGAGAGATAGAGTAATGCCTTATTTCCCCAATTGATTTAGCCAGAAAATTTTTTTCTTGCAGATTATTTCTCAGAATCAGTCTGAACATTAGACTTCAAAGATCCTTCAACTGATAAGATTCTATGATTCTATTTCCTATTTATTCTGCCTAACTTTCCAATTTCTCTCACCTATTTCAGGAAGAGAACTACCTGGGTTTTCTAACTCCTTCATAAGGTGAAAGTCAGTCTGTTCTTTATTCCTTTTTCCCCTGTAATTTATTTGAAAATTTTCAAACCCACAGAAAAGTTGAAAGAATAGTACAATCAATATATACTCTTCACTTAGATTCAACAACTGTTAACATTTTGCTCCAATTACTTTCTCTGTCTCTGTCTCTTTCTCTCTCTCTCACACACACACTATACATACCATATGTATAATTTTACTGCTGAACCATTTGAAAATAAATTGCAGACATCATGACACTTTATCTCTAAATACTTTAAGATGTATCTTTGACTTCCCTGGTGGTGCAGTGGTTAAGAATTCGCCTGCCAATGCAGAGGACACAGGTTCAATCTCTGGTCCGGGAAGATCCTACATGCAGCGGAGCAACTAAGCCCATGGGCCACAACTACTGAGCCTGTGCTCTAGAGTCCACGAGCCACAACTACTGAGCCCATGTGCTGCAACTACTGAAGCCCATGTGCCTAGAGCCCATGCTCCACAACAAGAGAAGCCATTGCTCACTGCAACTAGAGAAAGCCCGCACACAGCAACGGAGACCCAATGCAGTCAAAAATAAATAAATAAAAAGTTATAAAAAAAAGAAAAAAATGTATCTTATAAGACAAGAGCATTCTTCTACACAACCTCAGAACCATTATTACACATAAGGAGTTTAACATTGATTAATATCATGAAAGTATACTCTGTATTTAAATTTCCCTAATCGACCCCACAATGTTCTTTACAATGTTTTTTAAACTCTAGGATCCATTCAGGGTTCACACATTAGATTTGGTTATGTCTCCTTGGCTTCTTTAATCTAGAACTAGCTCCTTAATTTGTTCATTTCTCATGAGATCAACCTTTCTGGAATAGTCCAGGTCACTTATTTTGTAGAAAGTCTAACATTTTAAATTTGTGTGATAATTTCCTCATAATTAGCTTCAGTTGAAATATTTTTGAAAAAAAATTAACAGGCGATATGGTTGCGTATTTCAGACTGCATCATATCAGGAGAGACATAATGTCACTTTGTCCCATTATTGGTGATGTTTTGAGTAACAGCATGGTTAAAATGTTATTTGCTATATGTCTGTTACAAAGATATGCTTTCCCTCTGGTAATTAATAAGTGATCTGGTAGTTGATATTTTGAGATTCGTGAATAACTTCTTTCCTAACAACCCTTCACCCAGTGGCTTTAGCATTTGTTGATGATCCTTGCCTGGACCAAATATTACACTGGGATTGCAAAATAGTGCTTTTTTTCTAATCCAATCCCTTCTTTTTTATTAACAGTTATTCTTCTATAGATAAGAATTTTCTCTTCCTCTTTCTCCTTCTCTCTCTCTATCACTTCCCCTATCTCTGTCTCTCATTGAGCATCATGATGTACCATAGATTCTTTTTTTATTCAATGTTTTATAATCTATTATGTAATTCATCCTTCTAACATTTATTCAGAGACTACTCTCTGCCAGGTACTAAAGTGAGATTAACCTAACGTTAATCTTAGTCTGCTTTACCTTCCCCCGTAAGTACTTAAGAAAACTATCAGTGGAACATTAACAACTAATCCAAATTCTTGAACTGGCCACCACTTTGCCAACAAACTTTTGTCAGATAGAGGGAACTGAAAATGAAGATGGGAGTGGAGAGTGATCTCCAAATTTTAATTATTATTCCCCTTTTGTAAACCTCAGCCAGGCTACTGTGGTTACAGCAATCATCAAATGGCCATGTGAATCATCACAGAGGAAAAAAAAAAAATCAATTACCAACTCCATGGAGCCACACTTGATCAGAAAGGAGAGAATTCCAACACCAAGAACTTGGCCCTGATACATGGGCTCATCGTCCATGGAAGGAGAATCATAATTTCTATTTCTACTCTGTGCACAAAATAGTCATTTAATGATCACTCAAGTCATTAGGAAGACCGGGGAACTATGTCCATGTCTTTAACAGGTTCTTAAGCCAATAGCAAGGTATCAAAGGCCCTGGTCAAGACAGGAGCCCCAGAGCACTTCCCTGGCCAGACACAGGCCACAGGGCCCAGATGGGCAGCATCCTCACCTCCCCAACAGGATCTGAATGATGAATTCCAAACAATTAATCACCAAATGAATCAGAAAACAGCTTTCAGTGGAAGGAAAAAGGACCCTGCGTTTCTGGGAAAGAATAGACTGACCCATCCTGGTCACATTTTCCAGTGGAAGGAGTGTTCTGAGCTTTATACAAGGGGAGAGACACCTTGCAGGGCACACGCCTGGTGCTGTAGCACCCTGCTGACTATTAGAGGTCAGAAGACATATCCAAAGGACAGACAACCTTCTAGACTTGATTTTTTTTTCTTTTGTGGGGTCAGGAGTGGTGTATCCTGCTCCCTGTGGAGCCTAGGAGCTTCTCCTCCAGCCCTAGAAGAATACACAGTCTGTGCGGAGGGGCAGAGGGGCAGGCAGAACAGGCAGAAACTGGTGTCCTGCCAGGGACTCAGGAGACAGGGGGCAATTGTGATCCTTGGAATCTTTGTTACCTCAAGGTTTACAAAACTTTAGTGTCTTTCTGAGGTCATGGCGGAAGATCTTCCCAGCCGCCAGAGCACCTCCAAAGGAATAAGGGCCCAGTGGAAAAAGTTCAGGTTTTGGAGTCCACAGACTTTGGGTTCGAATGTCATCCCTGAAATTTATGAGGCATAAAGCCTAGGCAACTTAGTTATTAATTCCTGTTCCCTCATCAGTAAAGTAGAGAAAGAAAATACCTCACAGATTTGTTGTGAAAATCATGTTAAATAAGGTAAAGCATGTGCATTGCTTTATTAGTTAGGATTCCTTTCATTCCAGGTAACAGAAACCAACCTGAGCTGGTTTAAGGAAAAAAGTGAGAGAGATTGAGACAGAGAGAAAATTAATTATAAGGTTTTAGTGATATCCCCTTGTTCTTAAAGTCAAGAATTCAGCTAAGCCTTATAATGAGGCTGTAGCCGAGACATAAAAAATCATCAGGAACCACTGTAGCTTCTCTTCGTATATTTGATCTTTTTTCTCCTTTTGTGAGGATTGGCTTTCTCTCCACTAGGCCAACAGAACTGACAGACCCATAGCTTTTGAGTTTATGTATCCCTTTCCAAGACACCAACACAGAGGTAGTGGGAATCCATAATTCCAATTCTAAAGTCTCACAAGGGAATCTGATCCTTTACCTTATGACAAGAGTTCCCTGTGGCATGAGTGGACGGTGGCTGGGACCATGGAGTGTAGACTCAGCATAAACAGGGCTGAAGGGGCTGACCCTGTGGTGAGCACTGTACTGAGGGGATCCTTGTGGACTGTGTAGACATTTCAAAATGTGTTTTCCACAGGTACCTAGCTCGGTATCTGCCACATAATGGGGGTATTATTTTTCTTTTTCCTTCCTCTCATATCAGATATGATGAATCTAAGAGAAGAGTTGGGGAAAATCACTCAGATATTCTGTGGCATGTAGGGCCCTTTGATAACTGAAATGAAATCATTAGGATTAACACAGGATCTGGCAACAATAATACCACTAAGATAAGTAAGGCAGGCTGTGTACATTTTAGACCTTCCTTCTCTTCCTAAATTTGACTTCTTGCTGTGTTCTCTGAAATGTTTCTTTCTACCCTTGGAAAATCCCTTGTATCTGGTGATATGATGACAGGAACAATACTTCTATGGAGAAAAGTCCTCCCTACAGAAGTGGGTGGATTAGGAGGTAATGGTTGAGGCTAGTGGGCAAAGAGAATATTAAGAACAGAATTGCTCCAGAAGCTTAGCTGGCTTTTTCTTACTGCTGCAGACCACATTCCCAAGTGCAGCAATTGTGCAAAAAGGCAACATTTATTCCTTCCATCTTTCTTCCTTTCTACCTTCCTTCCCCTTCCTTCCTTCTTATCTTCTTTTTCTTTTCTTCTTTCATGCAGCAAATGCTTACTGAGCATTTTACTATTGACAGAGACACAAAGAAAAGCACTCAAATGTTTCATATGATCACCTCTTTCTCCTGGGAAAGCAGTGGCTCAGCCAGGAATTTCTGGAACTGCAGCTGGGCACGAGAGTAAAGAATACTGTCCCTGATTATAGGAAGCTGATTAAAGTGGCGCTTCAGCCCAGAACCTGAAGAAGGTCAAAGCATCCAGACCAAAGCTCTCCATGAGTGGACAGCATGAACCTGGACCAAAGGGTGAACAACAGTGAGCATGCAAGGCAGAGCCAGCAGGTCGAGGCAGGGCCTCGCATGACCCCCAGAGGCTATAAGCCACCAACGGCAAGAACTTCTTATGGGAAGCCCACAGGCCTTGGCCAGAAAGGGACCTCTGAAAGCACCCAGGCCTTTTGGTCCTTAGGAGAGAAAAAAGAGAGTTCTGAAGGGAGAAATGTTCACCATACCAAATATTTGCCTCATGGTTTAGATCAGAGTATAAAACCCTTCCTCAGTAATTCTATTTCCTGCCCATCTCCCAACACAACTTGCAAAATTGTAAAGAAAGAAACATTTCTCTAAATTTACTACTGAGACTAAACTACTCACAGGAGCTTAGGCCAAACATAAGCTTTTTCCTTAAGAAACAACGACGTGCACATGGCCATTTAAACACAAATTTCTTGACATCACCACTGAAAACAAATTATGTCCAGGTGGTAGAATATATTAGATAAGTTTCAGGGTCTTCCTACATTAACAGCTTAGATTTGAGGCAGCATTTTATCTTCACAGACTGGCATTTGTCTCTATTATGTTTCTCAACCAACTAAAAACCCTTCAATCACTGGGAAATATTTAATGGGTAATGAGAATTGCTTGAGTGACAAGTCCTATTTGACTAAGTAGCCCAGCCATGTCTTTACTATTGATATAAATGCTTCCATATTACATTTACATCATTTATATCCATTGTAAAAAAAAATGTATCTCAACAGCCCAAAAATAATGTGGCAAGAAGGCAACCCTGGGGTGTTATAAATATCAAATAAGTCATAACTATAATGATAATATTGGAATTTATCGTTAGAAGATAGAGGTTGAACTTATCAAGATGCCACAAGTGAGCAATAAAGATCTCCTTATTGAGTGCAGATAAATTTCAGACTTTTGATAACCTTGTTAAACACTCTACAGTTCCTTATTCTTAATGCCATCCCTTGGTTTTAAAACTGCTCACTGCTTTTATAGTTGCTGCTTTTTGTTGCTTTTCTATACCTGATGGTCTCTAGTAAAACACAAGTCTGGTATCAAAGAGTCTCTTTTCTCTGCTTTCACTTCTCCCTTCCCGAATTCCTTTCCCATCTCCCTTCTCCCCACTATCTTCTAACTTCTACACCTAATAGTAGGACAAGGACACGAACAAGGAAAATAAAATGCAAATATTGAATAACAGGAGAGACAGAAGTGTAGCACCCACTTTCCCTCTTTTCTCGACCTAAATAAATCTCATTCATCCTTCAAGACCACTGTATTAGGCTACACGGGCTCCCATAACAGAGTACCACAGACTGGGTGGCTCACACAGTAGAAACTTATTTCCTTGCAATTCTGGTTGCTAGAAGTCCAAGATCAAGGTGTCAGCAGAGTTGGTTTCTTTGGAGACCTCTCCTCAGGGCTTGCAGATAACATCTTCTCCCTGTGTCTTCACGTGATCGCTCCTCTGTGTGTGTCTGTGTCCTCATCTCCTCTTAGAAGGATACCAGTCATGTTGGATTATGGCCCATCCTAATGACCTCACTTAAACTTAGTCACTTCTTTAAAGACCCTATATACAAATACAGTCACATTCTGAGGTATGAGGGTTAGAACTTCAACATATGAATTGGGGGGCACATAATTCAGCCCATAATAGCCACCCTCATCTACCTTCACTAAATTCCACTTCTCTGCCACACCAGCCTACCTGCTGTTAACCATACACAGCCTTGTTGAGCTCTGCCATTATATTAGTGGCTGATTCAATTTAACTGGGGACTTATGGACACTGCCTTGAGTAGTTTTTAGATGAGAGTCATTTCTCCCTCAACAAGATCCATGAGCACAGTGACAGCTTTTAATCCCTCTCAATGCCTAGAACACGGTCAGCACATTAGTAGATAGGCTTACAATAAAACAGAAAAGCAAAACAAATCTCAGATGAATTGAATGTCATTCTTTTAGTTGCTGTGTTTGTGCATTTTTATCCCTTTGAGAAGAGAAGCCCCTTAGAGGCACAACTGTGCCCCTCTGAAGAGAAAACAGAGGAATTAATTCAATTTGGCCAGTGAAAATGAAATTTGGACAATTTTCAAAATCTTTTGTCTTTTCAGTATGATTTTGAAGTATAGTGAGGTGAAAATTTTATAAAAAAGGTCAATTCCAATATTTTCATATGTTTTCTGAGACTTTGTTTATAAGGAGCTTAGTTAACTTTGGATAATGATCACTATACATAAAGTGATGCTTCTTTGTAGAATAAGTTTAGAACACTGTAGCATGGGTACCGAAAGCCAATATGGAAAGTAGTTACTAGCAGAGGTAACATCTGCATTACACAGTTTGATTTTTCCATTTATAGAGCTACCTTACATGTCCTTCTTAACTTCACAAACATTGTGGGTAAATATTTTTGCTGTGACCACGACTTTTAGGATGTTATTTGGCTCTTCATGTTTCCATAACTCAACAGGTTCTTCCAGAGCTTACTTTGCTCATGCCTGAGGGTGTGCCCCCCAAAAGTCTACTCAGTTATAGTCTTTCAATTGTTTGGAAAATTCAGTCTCAAACAAGAGATGAAATCTATGTTGTTTTTCTGACTCTTTAGGGATGTAAACAAACATCTGCCTTATTGGAAAAAAAGCATAATTCCTTTGCATAAGAAATAAAAAGCCAGGTTGAGGAAATTCTAGAATGGCGCAAATCATGGTTTATGTCACCTTCCATGGCAGCTCTAAAGAAATATTAACACCCAATATCACGTAGCTATTGATAAAGAGGGAAATGCCAGGAAATTCTGATTTAATGCTGTCTGGACTGTTCATTCAACAAAGAGGATAATAACAATGACGATGGTGGTAATTCTCAAAAGGAATTAGACATTTGCATTGTCTTCAGCCTATGAGATGATATGCATTTTGAGGGAGACTAGGATGTTATTAGGCAGGTGAAGGCCATGTCCAGGAATGCTGTCTAATTGCCTCCCATTTACTATCATGGGCCAAGTGCTTTGCTTACATTACCTAATTCAGTCCTCACAGTGAGATGGGTATTATTCTCACCATTTTATGGACGAGGAAACTGGAGGGCCAAAGCATTTCTGTACCTTTCCCAAGTCATACATAAGTAGGGGAGAGCGGAGTGTCAAAATGTACACTCCCAGACCATCAGACCCAATTTACCCAAGACTGTATCAAGTTAAAGGTATGAAATTTGGGTAGGAGAAATGTTTGCTAAAGTGACAGCCTGGGTTTTTATTTTTGCTTTTGTTTTAATCCTCTTTAATGTATTTCTCTGGTCCAGTTCCTTCAAGAGCTGTCCCTGTTCTAAGTTTCTGTCTTCTACGAGGAAATCGACCTGCCAGAACAATCAAGGACTTCACCTAAGAGTTACCACATTGTAGTAAATAAAAGCATCTCCAAACTGCCTGGAAGACAATTATTTATGGAGGCAATAATTACGTTGTATTTTGGTAAGAGAACATTTCTCTCCTCAACATATATAGGAACAACCACCACTTACAGCTGAAAATAGACTTTTGCTTTCAGATGACTGCAAAACACATTCCCAGCATCTCATTTCAGAAAATCAAGTTTTTATTTAAAGTTCCTTTGGGATTCTCCCCGAGCCTGACTCTTCTGTGAAAGGGACCTGGGACCTGCCTTCTGCAGTCGGCAACAGCAAGGACTGTTCTACTCTCCGTGGTCCACACAGCCCATCCACGGGAGTGAGGGCAAGGAAGAACAAGCGCGGTAGCTTCCTCGGTGAAAAATCACTAGTGAGGCGCAAGCGTTCACGCACATGGTTTCCAGAGAGATTTCAGCCAGACCTAGCAGTCCCCCTAATCGTCACACCCCATTGTTGATTCCCACCTTCAGCAAAAATCCTTTAGGGCAGCAAGCGCAGCAGGAAACCTGTCATTAACAACCACCATAGTGTCACATCAGCGATTCTCAGTAGCGTCGGCTCCACTATTTAACTCAGCTGTTTACCTCATCGGGAGAGCTTTGTTTGATTGTCAGAAAATAGAACATGTACATTCGTCGGTCATAAACACACACAAGCTCTCCAGAGCACAAATAAACAAAACGATCAAGCACGTTGGTAAATGTGTTTGCATGATTTAACGAAGCCAGATGAAGCATGTGCATAACCCTGCATATCAAGCACCATGGAGTAACTTGTTTGTAATCTGTCTTGTACAATACAGCTATTGCCACTCACTCCACTCACCCAATTCAGACCCTGGAAATGTACTATTTTTAGACTGGCTTTGTACACCACTATTTACAAAGCGCACTGTTAAATCCTTTGAATAGCGGCCAAGAAGTTGGGTGAGAACCTAGAAACCTGCCACACAGACCAGCATCCTAATCAACCCTGGGACAGCCAGCTAGAGATCTGCCTTTGTTTCCTTTTCTTCTTTTCCTTTGTCTCCCCAGGAATATCAGTGTAAAAAGGCAAGGAGACAAAGAGGTGGGCCTTATCTGTTCTTGTCGTTCAAATGGGTTGCTTTACTCGCTCTCCTAGATAACAGCCCATTTGTCAACATCTTGGGCGATTTAAGCTGCTCTTTGTCAAAACCACTTTTGGAAAAGATTTGACCATTGATTTACTTGAGAGCCTGTGTGACGGCAGAAGGTGCGTCATGGAAAACTCACACGTGGGTGCTTCACAGCGGCTGGGAGTCAATCACGTGACGGCTCACTGCTCCAGGCCAATCCACTGCTGGCAAGCTGGCCAAGTGGCCACAGGGGAAGGAGAGACAGAGAAGAAAATAGTAGGCAAAGTGTTGGCGTGAGGCCGTTGGTGGATGAAGCTATCGCAAAGAGAAAGGATTGCAACACCAGGGAGGAGATGAAGGGCCTCCTATCATTTTGCACCCAGCAAGAAACCTGAAGGAACTAAGAACTAAGTTTGGCTCTCTTTTGACAGCTTGAGAAAAGCTGAGAACGGAAGCAATGACTGGGCTAATTCTGGACAAAATTTTTTTAAATGATATTTGAGAGGAATCCACGTCTTTGCCTCAATTCTTAGCTTTTGTGTAAATTGCTCATTTTCCAAATTCTTTATTTTTTTTCAGGTGACTCCAATTCATTTGCATTTTTTGTAGTGGATGGGATCCTTTGAGACATCCCTGGTGGCTTGGCTGGTAAAAGTGGTGCAGCTAGGGCTTCCCTGGTGGTGCAGTGGTTGAGAGTCTGCCTACTGATGCGCGGGACACGGGTTCGTGCCCCGGTTCGGGAAGATCCCACATGCCGCGGAGCAGCTGGGCCCGTGAGCCATGGCCGCTGAGCCTGCACGTCTGGAGCCTGTGCTCCGCAACGGGAGAGGCCACAACAGTGAGAGGCCCGCGTACCGCAAAAAAAAAAAAAAAAAAAAAGTGGTGCAGCTAGAAAGTGGCCAGGCAGTGATATCCCATCCTACCCCTGCACCTGTACTTGGATGTCCTCATTCCTTTCACTTTACAAAACTAATCAGAGGAGAAATAGAGAGGAGAGTTTTAAGTGCTTTGGATCAGAACTGTTCTCGGAATTTAAGGCACTTCATTATTTTAGTTATTATTTCAGGTTCAGTGAGGTCTTTATGTTCATTATAATATTAGAGGCATTTGATAGAAAAGCAGTGTGCCAAGATGCTTAATAACAGTAACAACAAAAGCAGCTTACTTTTGAGCCTATATGTGCCAGGCACTGTTCTAGACACTTTGTACAATATATCTACCCTTACCAATGGCTCAGCAAGCTAAGTATCATTTTCCCCTTTGTGGGGGAGTACTGAGGATCAGAAGGTCACTTGGCCAAGGTCACCAGCCAATCCATGGCAGATCTGAAACTCAAATCTAGGTTTGCGGGGCTCTTTCTACCACATCAGGCAACACCATTTGTAAACGTGAACTCATTCTGAGCACCTCAGGGCACTGGCTTTACTTTGGTGACTCTCAGTCCCATATTGGACTTGGTTATTTTATTGGACTCAACATGTTTATTTACCTAGGACTTTTACAGAAGAGTAATAGGATTGTTATTTGTGCTTTATCTGATGGAATTAGGCCTGCCTGCTGCTACTTTAAATTCCTTCATATCTTATAAGTATTCCATTTGACCTGATCCTTTTCCTGGATGTGTTATAGAAAATGTGGTCTATAGTAACAGTGATAAGAGTATCCTGGCTCCTTTATAGATGCATAAATAAATGAGGAAAGAATTTTTCCCCAACCCTGAGCATGTAGGCAGCACCACTATATAGCAGGCTTGTATGCACACCAAGTTGGACTTAAACCAATCATTGGAGGTAAATAGGAAAGGGGACAAAGTTCAAGAAGAGATGCAAAGAAAACAGGAAGTAGGTATTGGTGAACCTGGCATGTACAATAGTATCACTGTCATAGAGAACATCAGCTCAATAGATTATTCTCACATCCCTCCTATATATCCATTTATTTGGTTGATCATTATCACCCAATAAGGGTAATGTGAGGAAATAAGAAGAACTATAGGTCTTAATGTAATTCTAGAAAATGAAAACTTCCTAACTTCCTTTTATAGCTCTAAATCCAAAGCCTTTAGCCTCAAGGTAGATCAAAGATATGTCTATACTCTTTATTACCTGGATTTTTTCATTTGCTTGTAGCACCACGTCCTGTTTCTGTTTTGTCTGAAAAGAAAATGAAATAGAATTACCTCCTACACTCTTACTGCTATTGACATTAAATTTCATCTTCTTTTATTATGATCAGCAAAGTTACTCATAACATTGGGATTTGTTTTTTGTTTTTAAAGTTATAGCTACTGCATTGCTTTGGCACTGTGTTCCACCTAAACTCATGGCATTTGTGTACTATTTACCTTTCAGAAAGCTATTTTACAAGAAGAAAAAGAAAATGGGAGTATAGACTTCCAACAGCAAACATCTTTTCTGCTCTCTCCTTGGCTCTGAAACAGGATACGTGAAACAGAATTTCAGGCTGTAATTAATGCAGCTCTTCATAAGATAAGAGGTTCTTTTATCTGTAAAAAAAATTGCTGTACTAATTCTCAACGAGAATCAGAATGCTCCAGTTAATGCTCTTTCTACAAGAGGAATTCACCTTTTCTACTCTGCATATTTGCAGTCAAATTTTCATATTTTGTTACAGGAAACTGGAGGTGGGTAAACATGCAAGATAATATTATTTCATAGGACTGAGTCTAAAAACCTTAAATATTAACAATATATTGAGATAAATGCTGAGTAGGGGTTACATAAAGAATTTCCAAATAATATCCACTTTACAGGAATGTACCTGTAAGCACAGACCTTAATTGGATACAATTTACATCCAGCCCTCTTGATGGGGGTAGTAAAAAAAAAAATTGGGAAATGCATCCTCGTTTGACACAGTAGGGAAAAGAGCTATAGTTCCTTTTTATGCCCTACAGTACTGTCCAAAGAAGGAAGAAACCTCTGCTGTTTCCATCTTGATTTAAATATCTTCTTGTAGAATGCACACGGCAATTCAGAAACAATACTTTCATTATGTATGTTTTGTGTGTGGGCTTGGAATAATTGGTAATGCCTTGGCACTGTGTTCCACCTAAATACATGTCATTTGTATACTATTCAACTTTTTAAAAAATCTATTTTCCAAGAAGAAAAGGAGTACAGCAAATGACTAGAAATTAGAGACCACAAGATGCTTCCCTAAGGTCCTGTCAAAGAAGACCTCACTGTAAGGCAATATGGCTCACATCACACTGCTAATTCCATTGGCCCCTTTGGGTGGTCCTCTGTTTCTGCAGCCATTTATAACCAGATAACCATTCTTTCCCTTTCATCATGACACCCTTCGAGATGGGTGTGAAAGGGAGCAAATTGTCATTGGGCACAAAGGCTAAGATGCTTGGTTAAAACAGGAAATTAGGAGGCTTGACTTAAAAATGTACATAGATTTTCAAGGTATGGTTACTGCCAGTAAAAATGAGTGGGAAGTTTCAGCAACAAGGTTATTGCTATTTAGGTT
This sequence comes from Lagenorhynchus albirostris, assembly GCF_949774975.1. NCBI lineage: Eukaryota > Metazoa > Chordata > Mammalia > Artiodactyla > Delphinidae > Lagenorhynchus > Lagenorhynchus albirostris. The sequence goes on along the minus strand of NC_083098.1, from coordinate 134,910,916 downwards.
ATAGTAACAATTTCTATTTAAGTGAAAATATATTTGTAACACCTCAGAAAATAGAAGACAATAATAAAGAGAATGGCAGTATAGCTTCTGTGTCTGTCCAGTGTTCACTTTTCCTTGGCACGTCTGTCTGTGCCTGTGTTCACACACATACACACATGCAGGATCCCTAACCAGAGAAGAGTTCTTTCTTGTGTGTTCACAAAGAGATGAGAATTTTAAGCTCAGAACCTCTTGAAGATGAGAAACTTTTCTTGGCAGACAATCAACTGATTCTGAGTGAACAAATCTGACAGAGCCCTTTTCCTTGGTTCTTTTTGTTCATATTGTTCACTCGCACACAAGGAGGGCTGCTAGGGAGGGTAAGAGGACCCTCAAACGAGATGAAGGTGAATTTTTCTGGACCAGCTGCCAAGCAGTGCTAAGCTTCAGTTAACCTGTTACCTCTCTTCCTTGCCTCTGGCCCTCAGTTTTCCTTTTGTATCCCGAAAATAGCTGTGACATTAAATTGGGTCAGTGGAAAAAAATCAGTGACCAACTCCAGCTTATAATTTTGCTCCCCAAGAAAACATTCGGTAAATATCCCTTACCTAGATGTGGGCACTTTAGAAGGCTCCTAGCGTGGTATTTGAATCTGTTCACTTTAGGAAAAGATGTTGATTATTTTAGACTTGAATTTCCACAACCAGAATTCACCTAATGCCATTCTAATGTGCTATGCTTCACAGAAAGAGTGTTTGTTTGTTTGCTTGTTTGGCCGCACGGCGCAGCATGTGGGATCTTAGTTCCCTGACCAGGGATCAAACCCATGCCCGCTGCAGTGGCAGCACAGAGTCTTAACCACAGGACTGCCAGGGAAGTCCCCAGAGTTTTAAATCAATATATGTAGATATATACCCAATAGAAGTCCTTGCAATATACACCAGGAGACATGTACGAAAATGTTCATAGAAGCACTATTCAAAATAGACTGAACTATCTGGAAATAGGCTAAATGACCTTTGACAGGAAAATAAAGTGTGGCATAGTCATATACGGAATATTATAGAGCAGTAAAAGTGAACGGACTACAGCTACATGCAACAATATGGATGAATCTTAACAACATAATTCTGTGTGCAAAAGCAAGTTCCAAAGATTACTTTTAGCCGCTTTAAAGTAAAAAAGTTACTACAAAATTCATTTAGCAGGTATATGTATACATATAGTGATAAAACTATATGAAAATGCAAAGAATTGTGCTTATATTAGGTGTGGTGAGTCAGAGAGATGGGATGGAAGAGTAGTACATAGGTATATTATTGTCAAGGGTTCAAACATGAAATATTAGTTCATGTTTGTTTATTATATTATTAAACATTAATAAAGAAAGGGACATCCATGGGAGGAAAATCAACATGAAATAAAGTATTGACAGAACATGTAGTGATGGTTACATAAAAATGCAGTAGGATACTGAGTTTTGTGCAAAATAAAATAAGTAACAAAAATCTGAAATCGTAAGGGCAACATACGACAGGATCTGGATCTGGCCACGTCTGATTGTTTTCATATCTAATCTATTCTTTCCAGACTCCTTTGGGAGCCATCTCCCTTCTAGTTTGAATTCCTAATAGTGGAAATTCCCTGTGACTTTATCGTTGTTTCTCTTCTCTCATCCCTACATAACCTCTCCTTGAAGAGTACATCCACTTCTATGTCTCCAATTGCCTTTCAGATGACTCCCCAGATCAATACATCCAACGATGATTTCCCACCAGTAGCACAATCCCAACCGCTCAGGGTATCTCTCCTTGGATTCTAGCCATTTTCTCAAAGTTAACCACTGGGGTAACCAGGAACTAATTACATAAACTCTCTGACGTCAGTTTCCTCATCTTTGAAAAGAAGGGTCTATGGATATAATTTCTAAGGTCCTTACCATCTCTAAATTTCTATGGATTTATGAATTATCGACTCTTCTTCACATTAGTTGCTTGTCCAGGATACCATCATTACTCTAGGTTTAACGCTGACATTTCTAATTTTGTTTGCTTATACCCAATCAAAGCAAATTCTGTCACTTCTTTTTTTGAAGCGTCTCTCAAATTTACCCTATTTTTCCATTCCCCTGGTTTTACTTTAGCCCTGGACGTAATGAGTTTATACCTGGATTACTTTAAATACATTTTAACAGATTTTCCTGCTTCCCCATTCCCTTCTTTTTTCAAGCCCTCTCACACATTACTTCCAGATTATTTATAGAAATAGCTTATAAAAATTCTCAAACCAACTTATGAACCCATGATTCTATATTACCTAGTAAGCAATCCCAATACCCCTAACAAGTTTAAGGTCCTCCATAACTTCCTATGACCATTTCTCCAGCCTTCTCTCTTACCATTCCTCACCACTTATGCTACAGTGAAATTAGCATCATCAATGTCACACAAATACATACAATAATTTCTACCTCTAAACCTTTATTTATGCTAATTCTTCAAACCAAAATGTTCTCTTCCCTCTTTTTTTTCAACCGAAGATGCCCATTTTTCAAGGACCAACTAAACTTTCACTTATTTACAGCTTTCTCCAATGTCTCAAATCTCTGGTGAAATTTCTCTTTTCACCCAAATACTACAGCAATTAAACCTTGATTATGGACAATTGAGTATTGCTCTTTAATTTCTCAAGTAACTGGGTTTTTAAAAAAAATCTTTCAACTGAATTACAATATTCCTAAAAGCAGGAACTATGTCTCAAACCTTCTTACAGTCCCCATAGTATTCATTCAGCAAATATTAATCTCTAGAACTAAAAACGTATACATTCTAAAAAAGTCAATATCTATTAGATTATGTTCAATTTAACCTTTATTGAGCACTTGTATAAGACACTGTGATAGGCACAAGGGCCTTACAGAGTTAAATATGTAATTCTTCTCCTCAAGAAGCTCAGAATCTATTGAACTTGGAGTAATACAGTCTGTACTTTCAAATTTCTAGACTTAAATCTGGCCTCTCTCTAGAGATACAGACCAGTTATGTCCAACTGCCTTTAAGATCTCTCACTGGAGGTTTCACAGGTACTCACCTCAAATTTAACTTGTTATTACTTCTTTCTACACCTATCTCTCCCAATACAACTCTGTCAATTTTTGTTACATAATTTAAAGCTATGTTATTAGCCCTATTTAAATTAAAAGTTGTTATATTGTCTTGGGAATTGTTCCTTTAATTATTTAATCCCTAATTATACTTCATTCCTTAAAAAATATTTTGCTTGATATTACTATAGAGACTACAGCTGTTTAGAATTTGTTGATTTCATCTTTAACCCTTTTACTTCAAACATGCTCTTAAATTTTAGGTATTTCTATTATAAAGATGGTAAAGATGATTATTTTTCCTCCATTCAATTGAGAATCTCAATCTTTTAACGGAAGCATTTAGTCCACTTGTATGTATTATAATTTCTGATATATTTGGACTTATTTCTCTTATTTTGGATCTTCTCTTTGCCTTTCTTTTGTTGTTGCTGTTGTTGCTGTTTAAAACTTCTTTTTTAAAAAAGAAGTTTTTTTGTTAAAAAAACTTCTTTCTAGCCTTCTTTTGGATCAATCACAGCTTTTTCCTATTTCCCTTCACTGATGTTTTGGACAGTACATACCCTATAACTATTCTCTTAGTGATTATCCTTAAATTAAAAAAAATTTATATTAAAATTAAACAATTTCTCTACCTATTTTTAAATACAAGAACCTTAGATCCCTTTAACATCCCTTTGATCATCCCTCCTTCATTTTACACGTAATTGTTGCCCACATTTTAGTTCTTTCTTTTTATTAACCTGAAATTAGACATTGTAATTTAGTGATTTATTCAATTGTATGTTTATTCGGTTACATATTTAACAATTTGTTTGCTCATCATTCTTTCTTGCACTTAAACCTTCTGGGTAAAAGTTTTCCCTTCCTGAAGTACATCCTTTAGAAATTCTTCCTCCCTTCCTCCCTCCCTCCTTCCCTTCTTGTTCCTTCCTTTCTTCCTCCCTCACTCCCTCACTCCCTCCCTTTCTTCTTTCCTTCCTACCTCGGTGCCGGGTCTTCATTGTGGCACGCGGGATCTTCGTTGCCGCATGCAGGATCTTTAGCTGCAGCTAGATGCGGGATCTAGTTCCCTGATCAGGGATCAAACCCAGGCCTCCTGCATTTGGGAGCTCAGAATCTTAACCGCTAGACAACCAGGTAAGTCCCTAGAAATTCTTTTTTCTTGTTAATTTTTTTTTGCGGTACGCGGGCCTCTCACCGTTGTGGCCTCTGAGCCCGCCGGGGAGCACAGGCTCTGGACGCGCAGGCCCAGCGGCCATGGCTCACGGGCCCAGCCGCTCCGCGGCATGTGGGATCCTCCCGGACCGGGGCGCGAACCCGTGTCCCCTGCATTGGCAGGAGGACTCCCAACCACTGCGCCACCAGGGAAGCACCTAGAAATTCTTTTATTAAGAGTTGATCGTAGGGACTTCCCTGGCGGTCCAGTGGTTGGGACTTCGCCTTACAATGCAGGGGGCACAGGTCTGTCCCTGCTGGGAACTAGGCTCCTGCAAGTTGCACGGTGTGGCCACGAAAAATTAATAAATAAATAAAAATAAAAAATAAAATAGACGTCTCCTATAAAAAAAAGAGTTGATTGTATTCAAGTGTAGATATACATATATTTGTGTGTTGGGTGTTTATATGTCAAGAAATGTTTCTTATGTCCCTCATGTTTTTTAATGGTTATCAGGGTATGACTTTGTAGTTAACAGCTATTTTCTCTTAGCATTTTGAAAATATTATTTTATTGTCTTTTGGCTTCTATTGTTGCTATCAGTGTAATTAACATTTAAAGATAATGTCTTAACTATACTCAATATTTTATAATAACCTATAATGGAAAAGAATAAAAAAAAATATATAAAATATATAACTAAATCACTTTGCTGTACACCTGAAACTACCACAACATTGTAAGTCAACTGTATTTCAATAAAAATTAAAAAAATAATAAAGACAATGTCTTTTTTTCTCTGTTTACTTTTAATATCTTTTCTTTCCTTTGATTATTTTTGCTCATAGTTCCCCCACAATGTGCCTAGGTATGTATTTATTTTCATTTGGGTCCCCTTGTGCTTTTAGAATCTGATGATTCATACCTTTCATTTATTCTGGAAAATTCTCAGCCCTTATTTCTTTGAATATTGTGTCTCCATGATTATCTCTACTCTCTTTCTTGTATTCCAAATAATTCTTCTCATTCCACCATATCTCTTACTCTTTTAAATATCTTTTCTGTCTCCCAATTTACTCATTTTCCTTTTATGTAACCAATTTTCTATTTAACCAAATTTTTAAATTAACTGTATTTTGTATTTCTAGAAGTTCTATCTTGTTTATTTTTCAAAATTTCTGTTTTTCCCCCCAAGTATCTTATTATTTTCTTATGGTTTAGATTAATTCTTTTAGGTCTTTAACCATTTTTAAATGCTTATTTTATAGCCTTAAGTCAGTGGTTCTATTATCTCAAGTTCCTGGGAATTTAACTCTGCTGTTTAGTTGTCTCTGTGGATTCTTACTCACAGTGGATTCCCTCCTCCTCCACATGTGTTTTATAGTTTTTGATTGAACTCATCTTCATCAAGGCTTTATCTGTAGAAATCTTTGCATAGATTACATTGAAGGTATGTCTCTCCCAAGCAGTTTTTCATTTGCTTCTATTGGGCAAATCTGTGTTATCTCTGGCTTCTTTTTATGTAGATTTCTAGGCTGAAAAATTTCTATAAATTAAAATCCAAACTGACATGAAACTTTTTTTTCCCTCTACCCAAAGTCCAGGCCAAGACAGGCAAGCTTCCTTATCACCTCACAGTACCCATAGTTGTTTTATTTTTGTTTTCTTTGATGGAGGGTATAGCCCTCAATGATCTTGGCTTTATGCATGGACCCCTTTTCCATTCCCTGCTTCACTGGCACTCAAGGCTTAACTTCCTGCATCTGCCAGAAATCTCCCTTCAAGTTTTCTAGAATTCAGTTTATGCCTAGCTTTTTGTTTTTTCTTCCATCTTAATTTTTAGTTCATGAGGATTTACTTTCCATTATTGTAAGCTCAACTGTGCATGTAATGCTATTTTTTCAGAAGGATCCTCACATTATGTGATTTGCTTTATGCTCCAATCTGAAATTCAAGTCCACTGTTTTAGATCTGGGTCTTGCTTCTCCACCAACTCCCTGTCATTTCAGACTGCTCTTTTCTTTCTGAAGCAGACGTACCCAGGACTCAGACATTTTGAATCCCTTTCTCTCCATTCCTATGCCTGCCCCAACTTTCAGGGATCCTGGCCAGGCTCTGACCCTGTATCCCTGCCTGCCCAGAAGGGAATATTGGCCAACAATAGCCTATTTCATTGCCATATCAATAGTCCCTTGCCATCGGGTCCATCCTTAACATTGCCTCTAGAATGACATTTTCTAAAATTCAGATCTGATTATGTCACCCCCTATATAAAATCCCCTTCGTGAAAATGAAGACTGATCTACTAAAAAAAGAGAAGGGGCTATATTCAAAAATATCAGTGTCATAAAAGTCAAAGAAAGGCTGTAGAGTATTCTAGATTAAAAGAGTAAAAGGACATAAAAACTAAATGTGATACTTTATCTTAGACTGGATCCTGTACTGGAAGGGGCAAAATGCTATTAAAAGATGTTATTCCTTCAGTAGACAAAACTGGCATATGAATTCCAGGTTAGATTAACAATTGTTATATCAGGGTTCAATTTACTAAAGCTGATAACTGCTGTGTGGTTATGAAGAGAATATCCCTCTTTATAGGAAAAACACACAGAGGTATTTAGGAGAAGAGGACCATAATTCAACTTACTCTCAGGTGGTACAGGAAAACATATTATGTGTGTGTGTGTATATGTGCACACACACATATATGTATGTATGTGTGTATAATGAGAAGGAGAGAGAGAGATCAAATGAAAAAGCAAATGGAACAAAATATTAACAATAAGTGAATCTGGGTAAAGGATATATACACAGGTGTTCCTTATACTATTTATACTCACAACTTTTCTGTAAATTTGAAATTATTTACAAATAATTAAGAATAAAACAAAATTTTAAAACCCTCTGCTGTTTCTCCACTACCTGAGGATGTAGTTAGACTCTTAGTAGCCTGGCTTCAACGTCTTTCTAGTTGCATCTGCTAGCATTTCCCCTCTCATACCCCAATAAGCAGCCCAGTGTTCCCCAATCCCCACATTCAGATCACAGCTTCCCGCCTTTGCACATGCAAGTCCCTAGGCCTGGAGTGTGATTCTGCTCCTTCCTGCTCAGAAAATCTTCATTTCCTCAAGCCCCAGATCAAAATTATCTTTTCTCCCAGGAAATTCTCTAAAAACTCTTATGGAAAACATTTAGACAAAGGTAAGATGCTCAGAATGCCAGGAAGAAATAAACAATATATTTTGTTTCAAAGAAGAAACGTGGAAAATAAAAGATTTTGAGAGAGTTGGATAATTTCATTTTACAGTTTTAAAAAATTTTCTGCATGATTCAGTGTACATAGCTTCAAAGTCTTCATTCAACATGGAACTTGTGTTTGAAATTTTCTACTATGTCACAATCTGTTATTTTGTTGGGTTGGCCAAAAAGTTCTTTCGGGTTGCTCTGTAAGATGTTACTGAACACCCGAACAAACATTTTGGCCAGCCCAATATATTACAACAACATTCTGTACATCCTATAAGACAGCATGCTATACCATTATTTCTTTGGGTATTGGTTTCACTAGTCACTGTGTGGGGTGGGAACTGTCTTATTCATCTTTATATCCTCTCTCACATTTGGCAAGATGCCTAGGATGTAGAAGACCCTAAATAAATTGAATAGTCATTGTGTGAAACCACCTAATTACCAAACTTAATTTTAACGTGCATATACACACATCCCTCAAGTTTAACATTGCTATCATTCTAGCAAACAAATAGAAAACACTTTGCAAAAATGTTTTCACTGGACCTACTCCTTCCCCTGGGCAATCTAATAAACAGAATCTACTTTTCGCCAGTTCTCACTATGCAAAATGACATGTAATGGGTAAGTGAATAAATGGCTATAGGCCTATACACAGTGAAACCTTTTAAGAGCAGATTTACATAGAGCTAAATCTAGTTATGGTCAGAATTCAAAAATCCAACCAGACTCAAAGCAATTTGCAACAAAATTCCATTTCAAGTCTGTGTGTCTTTGGTTTCTTAGACAGTTTTAAAAATATTTCCGTCTGTAGGTAAATCAGTTTTTGAGCAAACATCAACATCTATGTAGCTGGAGTTGCCAGATAAATGTATGTATTCATCTGCCTCTCTATTTAGAAAATAAGTGATTTTATACTTTGAATTCATGAGGACAATGATATTTAAATAAGCACCATCCACGTACTAGGTTTTCTAGAGAAAAGAGTGCTTTCTAGGATTTAAATTAAAAATCAAAGTAAATTTATATTTTATTGTCCACAAAACATTTGAAAATGATACAACTTTCCCAAATCTAATTTAAATCATAGCTAAGAATATCCTAGCATATCAGTTGTTTCCTGGAATTTTAACTAATATTGGAAGAGATGGGAAGTGATTTTCTATTTTTAAGGATGGATTTAAATAACTGTTAAGAATTTTATTTTTTATAACAAAGCTATAATATTTTGAGTATTATTGTGTTTTAGTGAACATGAAGTCTACAGATTCTGATATTAATTTAGGTGTCTCAGACCACAGTCTTTGTAAGTAAAAGGTCTCACCTCTTATTTCATTGGATCTCCCCTCCATGCTGCAATTCATGGCATTTGATTTCTTTTCAGTGTAGCTAGTCTTTTCACGAGCTAAAAATTAAAGATGTGCTGCAACCAGAGTTCTTGAATTACAAAGCTCAATGATTATATTTGATATAAGATCCTCTAATCTACAATTAGGGACTAATGAGGACACGCTATTGACTCAAAAAGGTTGGGAAGCTTGTATTTGTTGACCCAGGATAAATTCTAACTCCTTGAGTTCTAATAATAAGCCACAGCACATTATTTTCTCTCTCTTTCTTTCACTTCACCTTTGCCCCACATATGACATATAACTCAGAACTAGACATGTCTTTCCTGGAAAAGAAGAGAATTAGAGCAAACATAATTGCTGTCGGCAAACACTTTGCAGTTCTTGGCTCCAGAGGGCAAAACCCATGGGTGGAATTCATAGGGATAACAATACCAACTCAGTGTAAAAACTTTCCAATATTAAAAGCTACCACATAATAGAATGGGTTGCTATCCAGCTTCTCATCAGGGTAAGTGTTCAAGTAGTGGCAGGTGACCCCCTGCAAGGCTGTTGTCAAGGGGATTCTAACACTGGACCAGACACTGCTATAGTAATTCAAAGTCTAAAACTCTATAATTCTGCAATACTGGAGATTTAATGCTTACAATATTATTGTCATTCAGTCTAGTTCCTGTTACTATCAAAGTCTTGCCTGACATTTTTATCAGTATAGGTTAAAGTCACTGAAAATGGTCAGTGCACCTAACCTAAATGTCAGTTTCCTGATCTAGAGAGTGAGAGAATTGATGAAATGATCTCCAGAATTACGTCTACTTCTAGCCACGTTCTGAACCCGCAAGGAAGGAGTCACTATGTATTTACCTCACTAACCTTTTTGGGGTAACATGTAAGAAATTTAATAAATGCATGCTGTTTTTCAACAACACTTATAACCTTTAGGAATCTATTCATTTTCACTGATTCAATTTTAGTCATTTTGATTGCTTTCGTCAGTGGGAAAGATAATGTCACATAATTAAAATAATAAATAATCTCCTCAATAATTTGTGTTTGTTAATCTGTGACAAAACCTCCAGCTATATTTTGTATATTATATATATATTATATATATATTTTGTATATTATATATATATTTTGTATATTATATATATTATATATATATTTTGTATATTATATATATATAGTATATTAAAAATAGCACATAACTTGCAGCTCCTACAACTTTTCACAATTTAAAAATTGAGGATGGGCTGCAACCAGAGTTCTCGATTTACAGGGCTCAATGATTATACTTGCTATAAGATCCTCTGATCTACAGTTAGAGACTTAGAAGGACATGCTGTTGACTTAAAAAGTTGAGAAGCTTGTGTGTAATGACCCAGAGTAAATTCTAACTCCTTGAGTTCTAGTAATAAGCCACAGCACTAAATAAATAAATAAATATATATATATATTATATTTATTATATAAAATATATATATATATATATATATAAAATACACGTATCTCCTAGGAAATGAATGTCTTTACCTGAACAGCAAGTGATATATGCCATATATATAGGATTGCCAATACTCCATTCTCTGAGACCGGACTAACACCAAACCTCCGAGTTTCCTAACAGCTCACGTGAAATCCACCCTAATCTGTGGGATTCTTAACACCTAACCTCTGAGATAACCAACACTCCAGCAGGTATTGAAGTTAAAGCCTCTGGGACCAATGTTACACATTGAATGTGGCTTGTGTGATTGAAAAACTGAAATTTAAAATTTAAAATTTTTAAATTTTTAAATTTAATTTTAAAGTAATTTTAAATTACTTTTAAAATTAAAAGTAATTATTTAATTTTAATTACTTTAATTTAAATAATCACACAGTTTGTGGCTACCATTTTTGTTGGCGGAGCTTTAGGTCTTCCTCAAGCCAAACTTCCTCAGGGCAGCCTTCTCTAAGTCCCCATCTGGGTTCAGAGTCCTCTTCCTCATGACCCTTATCCTTTCCTACAACACTTATCTTACTCTGTAATTGTATATTCATTGCCGGATTATTTGATTGTGGCTATATTTGCTCACCATTATATCCCAGCATCTAACACAGCTCCTGGCACACCAAAAATATTTTTCAATGTATAAATGAATGGACATTGTGAGGGGAAGAAGAGAGGGTGCAGATTAAAATTGCTGCCAATAATCTTCAATGGATAATCCTTTCCAAAGAAAGATGACCATGCTACTGGAGTTAGGGGTGGCACTAACGAGTCAACTGGTTAACCCATGTCCCATGTCAATTGGCCAGCACTGGTGCCAGTGGATACAAGGACAGATAATACTGACAGGATGAAGGTAAGCTCCTTGATCTCAAACTATAGGTATCATCTCATTATCCACCACCTATCAGGTTACCAACTGCCAAATTTCAACTGTCAAAACAGTATCTCTTCCAGAAGAGCTATGAGCCTGATTAATTTATTCTGATATACTTGGGCTGTGACTGACGTTTCATAATTTTAAAAATACTGGGGTAATATATTTGAAAGTAAAGCACATTATTTCAACACCTGATTTACTCAATTTAACATATGGCTTATATCTAAATGGGTTTGAAAAAGATTATACATTCTCAAATGGATAGAATTATAATTTCCCCTATTTAAGGGTTACATAATTAAATGTAGGCATGTAATTTTTGTGGAAGCAGATATAATATCTAGAACATCCTAAAATATTCCTGCTGCATCTTCTACTGATATTCTCCTCAGGAAAAAATTAACCTCAAGGAGGTCCTTCCACATCTAACACCTTAATTCGTCCAGTGACAAGTTTGAGAATTCCTTCCTAAAGTCAAAAATTCTTGAGGATGCTCCATTTTATCGTATTTATATTTTTAGCGACCAGTTGGGTGAGAAAACATACAGTGATAAAGGCTTCTGTAAACCCAGTAATGTTCTGAAATGAATAATCACCACAGTGCTTACATATACTTAAAAAAATAAGAGTACAAATTTATGCATCATATTATTTATGTATAAATAATGTTTTTAGTGAAAACACACACTTGCTCCCCTACTCCAGTATTTCCACCACAGTTCACAGCCCTTAGGTGGGGGACCATTAGGAAAGAATTTTAAGCATATTTTGTTTCTGTTATATATTTGGTGGTTCAATATCTCAGAAGATGGAATAAAGAGGAAAATGGAATCACTGAGCAGAGACAGTCTTAGGCAAAATACAAAAAAAAAAATTTTTTTTTTGGCCTATTATATGTACTTTTCACAGGGAATTATAGACCTTGGAGACATTCCAAGGGTTTATCCGAGCTCTGTTTCCTACAATGCAATAGAATTGTATCTAAATGATTCATAATAGAAATAGCTGGATGATTTAGGGGCATTCAGCAATGAAACAATGCTACTATTTTACATTAGTTTTAACATATTCGGAAAATAACAGTATTATCTTTGCAGTTATGACTATTGCCATTGAGAATGTTCAATTTCCACTACTTTATAAGTGTGTTAAGGGGAACAAAAGTCTAGTCAGTCAGTGTCTATTTCACAATAGACCAGCCTATCAGATCATTTCCTAGACAGTAGCCTTTTACTGATTCAAATTGTACTTCAGCCATAGGCATTTACTCACAACATTTCTTCCAGTCTTTTTATGATAATGGTTTATATCAATCTGGTTTTTGCATGTAAATGCCTTAATTCTTAGAAGAACTCCATCCCCACCTACCTAGTTAAGATAAGCATAACATCAGTGAGTGATTGATTCATGAGAACAACATCCTGAAAAGTTCCCCATTTTAGGAGCTTTTTGGGTTTTGCAAAATGTGGTACACTGCATTTGTATTTCAATAGAAATGTACCTAGATGAGAACAAAAAAGCAAACTTCCTTTGTACAGTACTCATAGGGCTGTGCTATTAAGTGTTGCTCCGTTTATGGTTAATTTTTCTGTATCTTCAAGCTCTACTTCTAGAGCTTCTGGTTTTGTAAGGCATCTTAAATGAGTCATAGAGAAACAGTTGCTCCTCTAAGACCAGGTTTATTTAGATTGTGCTGACTCTGAACTTCTGAATCATAAGCTCCCCTCCCCCTTGATCATGTAAACTCGTGATGCTCAAGGTAGGTTCCTATCTTGTGGTCCTTCCTGATTCAAGCCCTTTACAAAAAAATCCATTTTGTCTATATTCCCAAGATGATAGTACCCCAGTTTTGAAGACTTACATTTTACTGATAGAATTCTTTGCCTGCTCATCCTCCAAGACACACAGTGGCAATTTGACCAGCAGCAACTGTCCAGATAGCAAAATGCATGTCCCTTTAATTTCTATACAGCCAGGTTATATGGCATGCCACAGGGAGAGCTCTGAGGTACTCCTGAGTCCTTTATATCGACGGATAATTCAGGTTCCACTGTTAATTCAACAGTTAATACTAATCTGTTGCATATCACAACTCATAAAAGACTATTTCCCAGGGAGTTCCCTGGTGGCCTGCTGGTTAGGATTTGGTGCTTTCACTGCTGTGGCCCGGGTTCAATCCCTGGTTGGGGAACTGAGATCCCACAAACTGCACAGTGTGGCCAAACAAACAAACAAAAGACTATTTCAGACACTTATAGCATTATGGGTACTCAATAAATATTTGTTGAACGAATTAATTTACAGTCTTGGATGGGTAAACCAAAGGCTCAGATCTCTTTTCTGTAACCACAGCATTTACACGTATGGAGAATGCTGCCTTCCACGTTATTGTGTCACCTCCTTTCCCAGCATCCCAATGTGAAGTGAACATGTCCTAGGAATGGTGTTAAGTGCTTTGCACACACTGTATTGTGAAGTATAAGTTGTCAAGCTATTTGTCTGCAACAGTGTAAAATTTTCTTTAATACGTAAACTAAAATCAAAGACAACCTCTGAGCGTCATCCCATGAAGCAATCTGCGGCGCTATGCCGGGTGACGGCTTCCACCACAACTACCATTGTGTCACCCTACACTACTCTTCTGCCTCCTCTGACCAAAATCTGAGGTGACTCCAGACTTTTCCAGTCCTTATTTTTTTTTAATCTTAGCTTCAATAAAAACACATGGAATACATCAAGTAATTCTTTCGCACTCTATGAATGGCAATCCAAAGAATGATTTCTAAAGAATGAGTAAAGCACACACAAGAATTTACATTATACTCCAGTAGGTAGGAATTCGATTGAAAATAGTATCAGTGCTTTATAGTGTGGGGAAAACCCTGACTTCTTAACATTAACACTATAAACAAAATCGTGGGCAGTGAAAAAAGAAAGAACCTAGGTTCCACAACTTGAATGGCTGCCCTTTTTATATAGCTGGTCAACCTTTTTTCATCTCATTTTAATTTGCAAATTTATGATTTTCTTAAGCTAAGTTCTGTATTCAGGTGGCATAAAATATCAGCATAGCTAGGAAGTTTTTTTGCATTTTACACGGCAATACCTTTACCCTCACACAAAGTTTGTGGCTTTGAAAATAATTTGAATAATGTGGTATCTTAAGATTAAGACACCAGACTGATATACATATATATATAATTATAATCCACCTGAAGTTATACTGAGAAAAAAATCTCTATATAACAAACATATGTACAAGTCCCAGTGATCCATGTCTAAGGAATGTTATAGAAACCAAATTCTGGTTTGGCCAAAGAATTTAAACAATCTCTTGGCGTTTTCTGCTACCTCAGGTGTAACTGAATGTAAAACTTTATATCTGGAATTTCTGGGGCAATTAAAACTCTTAATTCTTTTTTCCCCTTGTACCTTCATTGGTTGGCAATTAATGACTTGGCTTTTGACCAACATAGGAAAAAAATACTTCTTTCTATGTGATGATAGATGTCATTTTCTAACTCTCAGATGGCAATGGGAATTGACCCTGATAGTCATAAGCAATAAAATTTTGTACAGAAAGAATCCTATTTAGTGGAGGAGAATTTTCCATTTGGAAATTCCTTCTAATAAGAAATAAGCAGAAACAACTTATTTTTTTACAAGGAAAACTGCTCTGTGACTGCCCTCATTCCAGGCCCTACCATGAAGACATCTCTATTGTACCACCAACTCACCAAAGTGGTGACAGGAGTCATGGGACTGAGCTGTGGTGGTGACTAAGCCAGCCCCAAATGTCTCCAAGTTTCCAAAGCAGCCTCATGGGGAGGTCTCGCAGAGCAAGACAGGATTTTGTAGAATATTCTTTTTCAGTCTCTTAAAGAGCACAAGCAAGGACACATGAAAATTAGAAACTGATTTCTAGGAAATTTAACCTCTCGAAATATGGGGATTATCTAATGATACAGTCATTCACCAGCTGCTGCTGTATACATACAGTAATACATACAAAAGATGAAGGACAGCTATGAATAATTAGCACAGTACTTGGGACTAATGATACGATTATTAAAGCTACACATCAGCCTACACAAAGCAACAATTTCCTTCCAAAAAAAAAGAGTTGATAAGTGTCACTGTCCAGTGAGGCATTTTTCAAACTAAACCCAATGAAGAAGCTGGGCTGTTGGCCATAATTCTTACAGAAACCAACATATCCTTCTTCTGTGCCTCTGACAGCCCAGCCCGGTGACGAGTGCACAGGAGTAGTTGCACTACATTTCACTATGTTTGCACTAACGTAGCACCAAGCTTCAGAACTCCCCACGGCTCTGCAGAGCAGAGGTCAGGCCCATTCTCCCTGTGTGGCTTGGTCTGCCCCTGTCGTCAGGACCTATCCAGGGTTTTATCAGCATCACCTCTGACTCATACTTAGCATTCAATAGCAAGATGGAGTCTCCAACAATGAAGACCTGGCAGAGGGCCAGCCTATTGGTACTAACGCAATGCCTGCCACGGTGTAGCAAGCTGGGCCAGACATTTATGGGAAATGGCTGACAGCTGGATAAACAAGCAGCTCCTTTTTTGGTGAGCTCCAGCGGAAGCAGAGTGGATAGAATAAATTCTTTAGGTATATGCTTCAGATGACTCTGTGTTGCTACGGGCTGCTAGAAAACAGCCTCAGACGGGGACATCATCATGGCACCTTTGGAGGCTCTCCTCCAGCCAAGGCACCAGCAGGGAGAAAGAGGCCGAATGGCAAACTGTGTTGGCCCACAGAGCCAGCCAAGGAAAGGCTCTATGTGGAAATATCAAGTGTGAGAGCTGGCTGGTTAAATGCCTTGCAGTGTCCAGTAGTCCCACTCAGAGGCGGTAGGAGGCGCTGTGTATGGCCACTCCCTCACCACCCAAGCCACTTCTCGCTGAATTCCGAACCCCACCCAGCAAGGAGAGACCCTGCGTCAGTCGGGAGCCCAGAGACTCAAGATGGAGAGAAGCTGAGGGTATAAGTCTGTGGTAGAGGGAAACAGACAAGAGCTGTAAAATTAGGCAATCAGGGCATGTGTGTTTTTCTCCCTGACTCCCCCGCTGCCCTCCTTCTCCACCCCCTGCATGCCTGAGAATGAGTCACTTGTGGAACTTGGTTTAGGTTTTAAGGCAGTTTGGGTGTTTGAGACATATTTAGCACAGATAAGTTTAATGTAGCATCAGAAAGAAGTCCCCACATTTTCCTTTACGTGGCTTTTCAGAACAACAGAATGAGCCAGGTATCGGCAAACAGCAGCCAGCTGAGATAAGCGGCTGTTCCGGGTGCAGATGCCCTTGTGCCAGGAAAACAAGAACAAGCATGAGCGAGAAGCAGGAAAACAAAATCCACAAACACAACACTTGATTTACAGCTGTGAGACAATACTTCCTTTTCTTAGACCCCAGGCTCCACAGACTATGACTCACAGAGGGGGGTGTGCAGCGGCCCGGAGAGGCAGGAGGGGGTCAGTGACGGGAGTAGAATTACACCCCACTTTGCCGGCCCCTTTGTGCCCCTGGGTCACTGCCAGGCCTGTCCTAATCCTGCAACATGTGGAAAGCCAACATGTTCGGACTGAATAGTAGGGGATTAGACCTAAAGAGATTACTAGTAAAACATTTTCTGAAAATCGAAAAAAAAAGTATGTTTTAAGCATGAGAGAAAAAGGAAAAGTTTCTTTGTTGCTAATTGGAAAGCTTTGCAAGTATTGGATTACTGAGGAAATCAGGACAGTCTGGTACACAGCTTTGACTACGTGGTAGTGACGGTCGCTTTCCATGAAGGCCTATTGCTCTACATTGGAGGCCCCAGAGTCAGCCGTTAAACAAAAGCTGTTATGTTTTGGGGTCTTGTCAGAGTTGGACCCACATGGAATCGGGAGGGGTGAAAAATGCTGGTTCAACCTCAATCGTTAGATTATGGTTCAAAATCATTTTCTTAGAGATAGTGAGTCTGCAGAAAACTTTGAGTAAAGGCAAATGAAAGGCTTGGGTCTAAAAACAGGCTTCCAAAAGTAGAAATAGGATACAGGAAATGGAGAGTTGTAAAAACATACTAGCCAGAATGGAAAGAGTAGAGAGAGAAGCAGAGAGACTCTAGGGCAGAGACTGTCTAAGGAAAAGCTATGAGAGAACAGGGTCGTGGTTTCTTAGCTTCATTTCAGTTAGTGCCTCACACAATTCATTTAGCGTATGGTGAGATGGGGCTCCCCTGTCTTCTGTTTTGCTCCCCCAAGCATGGGGAGGTGAGTCAACTATACACAGCCTTCTTACAGCTCTTACCTTAATATCAGAAATATGTAAGATGGGGGCAGAGGTGGTCATATCTTTATCTTTAGTTCTGATCCTTCACTTTATTTCTAGCCCAGAATTTCCAACTGTGCACCAGTCAGGTCCACATCCATGATCATCTGTGTCTCTGAGTTCCTAGCACGGTGCATTGCATAGGTATAATACAATAAATAATATTTGCTGAATGATGAATGAATGAATGAAAGAAAGAAAGAGCCCAGTCCACCACAGAAAGAAAGAAATAGCCCAGTCCTACCTTGCCTTTCCTTCCTGACTCTGGTGCCTGGCCCATTGTTATCTTCCAAGAAGGAGACAGTTTATAAAGGGGCTGTGTAATTACCGGGAACTCCAGATGATGGAACAGACTGGCTCTGGGTGACTATGTCGTTGAATGAAATAATCCTTACTGACGGTGCCAGACCCTGAACTAGGCAGTGGGGATGTTCAGATGAATAAGACATGGTTCCTGCAGTTGAGGAGCTCACCATCAAAGGAGGACACAGATGAATAAACTGAAAATTACAATTCAATACGATGCATTGGGATACGGGTAACAACCAGGGCTGCAGGCCAAGGAAAAGAGGCACCTCACCCAGATGAGAAGGTGCTGGCCTCAGTTCCACAGAACAGAACTGCTCACAAGGTACCTGTGCAGCATATCACTTGGGCTGATTCCAGTGGTATCACCACCTCCAGCTGTCTCCTATCTTGTCTCTCTCTTTTCTCACTGGCTCCTACTTTAGGTCTCTCCAACACTATACATGTTCTTTTTCAACTCTGCTGTGCCCTCAAGCTACTGGCTAAGCTTTATTCTTTCACTGCCAAAGCATAGCCTATATTTTCCTACATTTTCTTCCCACCCTGTCATTCTCTACCTACCCTAGATGTCAAGTTCTCACCCGCACCCCTTTACAGTACCCGCCCTCCCCGCCCTTGGAGAAGCATCACCGGTGACCTCCTTATCACCAAATCCAATGACATTCACTCACCTGACACACAGCTGACTCTGGCAACTACCACCCTACAAGTTGAAGCTTTCCTCTCCTCTTGTGTATGGGCACAAAAATAATATTAGCTGAATGAGGAAAGAAAGAAAGAAAGAGAGAGAGAGAGAGAGAGAGAGAGAGAGAGAGAGAGAGAGAGAGAGAGAGAGAGAGAGAAGAAAGAAAGAAAAAGGAGAAAAAAGAAAGAAGGAAAGAGAAAGAGAAACAGAAAGAAAGAGAAAGAAAGAAAGGAAGAAAGAAGGAAAAGGAAAGAAAGAAAGAAAGAAAGAAAGAAAGAAAAAAAGAAAGAAAGAAAGAGGAAAGAAAGCAGAGAAATAGCCCAGTCTACCACAGAAAGCCCTACCTTGCCTTCCTTCCTGACTGGTTCCTGGCTCACTGTTATCTTCCAAGAAGCAGACAATTACGGTCACAGAGTCTCATGTACAAAGTCCGGTAATGGATCTTTGCATCATCCACCTAGATGGATGTATTGTTGTCTTATGCCCCTCCATTGTCTCTTCAGGAACTCGTTTTCTTTCTTGGTGAAATAGAACAGAAGTTACCAGCCCTTGTGGTAAGTACATTACTTACGGTGACGTTCTGTCTTGCGGTTGACTGGAACTGGGACTGACGTTAAAAGTGATTTACACACCTCAGCCTCAACATGCCCTTTCCCGTGATCTTTAACCCCAAAACAACAGCAACAACAACGATAACAGCACTTGCTATGTGCCCGGCACGGTGCTGTGCCAAGTATTATATGTGCATCATCTTTCTGAATCTTCTCAAAAAACCTTACAAGGCAGCAAACATTTTATAGCAGAGGAAATAGAGGCTTAGGGAAGTTGAAGTAACTGGCTCAGGGTAACGGGCTCCAGGACACAGAAGTCAAAACATCCGCTCTTAACCACTTCACCGCACAGCCTCTCATGTCTACTAGATTCAGCTCTAGAGAGCTTGAGTCGGTTCACACCTACAAATCATTGAGTGCCTGTACGTGCTAAGCATTGTGGGATTCAAAGATATAAAAAGATCAAGTCTATGATCTCAAGGAGCTTACAGTCTAGAGGAAAAGCATCAAGATGAGACTGATGCCTGGGAAGTGAAATGAGACTCTCAGAACAAAGGGCTGTATTTACACAAAGCACACACAGTTCAGTATTACAGGTCCCTACCCTAGAAGATGATCCCAGCTGCTGGAGTTTTGCCTATGCGATGTTTCATATTTAGCTTCTCCTCCTCTTTGATCAGGCTCCTCTGTCTTTCTAAAGCTCATACTATACATATAATTTCCATTCAAATTCAAAATCTTTCCAATTATTGTAGTGAATGCAATGTTATTCAAGGATTTTTTTTTCTGAAAGAGCACCTATCTGACATGCATTTTTAATTTTATGTGCAATATGCAAATGTCATCACTGTAGTTGTTAACCGTAGTGCAGGATTGCAATTAACTATGGAGCTGTGCATTTTAGTTATATGCTAATGCTAATGAGATTTTCATAAAGCAAGTCCAATTACCAGCCCTATTTTTTAACCACAAGAGCTAGTGCAAAGCAAAGGTGTTGACTTCCTTTGGAATAAATTAGCCTTTGTCCTTGGCTCCTTCATCATATTCAGTCATCCTAAAAAGTAACTCCTGCTACTTTGAATACTTTATCCTACCTTGCTCTATAGTACTGTATTAATGGAGACTGTGGGCAAGATTGTTTAGAAACCAGTTTACACTGCACGGGCAGTGGGAAAACTTCCTCCCAGTGTCCACTGCTCTGGCAGACAGCAGAGCTTTGAATAGTTAAAGTAAACAGGACCTGGAGGGGGGCTGAAGACTCAGACAGTGAGTTAGCAAAAATAAACCACAGCAGAGCACATACATGACGTTACCTTGGAGTGAGGAAGCTGCACACTGGGAATGGGTATTTACCCTCAGAGTCATGTCAGATGTGTCACTGGTCAGGAACAACCTCGAAAGGATAGTTATTCCTTCATTCATCCATTCATTCAAAACACAGTTGTGAGGAATTCCCCGGTGGTCCAGTGGTTAGGGCTCCACGCTCTCACTGCCGAGGGCCCAGGTTCAATTCCTAGTCAGGGAAGTAAAATCCCACAGTCCGTGCGGTGTGGCCAAAAAAAATAAAAAAATAAAAAACGAACTGGAAAACACAGTTGTGGGGCTTCTGTGTGCCAGACACTGAACTAGGCACTGAGGGTTCAAATATTAATAAGATGGCAGGGGGAGACTGGGGGGTTAGAAGTGAAGGGAGATGTTCATGTTATATTTCTGTATTAACTGATTCTTTTACAAAAAGAAAATGTTTATGAATTACTTGGGCAATGAAAGAATGAATAAGCCTTCAGTGAGCTTTTCGTCAAACAGAAAGACACAAACACGTCAAATAATTTCATAATAAAGTGTGGTGCATGTTATGACACTTTTTTTTTAGAGGAGGACGAAATGAAGGAAAAGGTCAGTTGGGAGAAGGGAGGTAGCGGGGGACAAGAAGCCTCACAAATGACAAGTTTCTTGAATTGGGCCTTGAAGGTGAACGGGTATTGGCTAGACGAATGAGGTGGGAAGTCAGTCCAGAAAAGAGCAACAGAGAGAAGGTACAAAGAAGTGAAATAGCACAGGTTACTGCAAGTAATTTGGGGCAACTGGAGGCACCGGGCATGAGGCAGACCAGAGGTGAAAGATGACGTTAGGATCAGCCCCTGAGGGGCTCTAAGTAGGAGAGTAAACAATCAGGTTTGCCTCTCAGAATTGCCACTTGGGCAGCAAAGTGGAAGATGGGGGTGCAAGGGGAGGAAAACCAGCTACCCCCATTTCTTTTTTGGCCACCTTTTGCAAGAACCTTTTCTCTGTTCAACTCAGACTCCGAGACAAACAATCAGGATATATTTCCCCTCAAGAAGGTGTTTTCTGTGCCCCTGTGGAATGCAATCACACAAAAAGCCCTCTTTTTATTTTTAATATTTTCATCTAAAACAGGAAGCCAAAAGAAAATACAGGAGACAGGAATGAAAGCTTGATGATGGTGATGTACAGTTTGAGTATATTTCCTGCTCTGGGTCAACTTCTAAACAAGGTAAAAGGAGCATAGAAATTGAAGCACAAGAGAAGAAGGAGAGGGAGAAAAATAAGGAAAGAGAAGATGATACAAATTTTACCAAAAACTGACCGGAATTACATAGGGGTAATAGGGCAACCTTTTCTTCTTTTCTTACTCAACCCTCCCCCTCCCCCCAACATCTAACACCTCTGTGAGGAAGAGGAAAGCCAGGAACTGGGAAAGGACAACGGGACATGGAATCTTCCAGAGTTAAATTAATGGAAGCAGATTTTATAATATATATCAAGGTTGGGAAGAAGATAGAAGTTCTTTTAGCATAAAAATTAAGTTACCTTAGCATAGGAAAATTTTAAACACATCCTAAGAGTGTGGTTTTAGAATGTGAGAAAAGAGGTGTACCTGTGGGGATTAGAAATTGGAATGATTTAAAGAAGGTAAAATGATTTAAAGAAGTTCTGTCTAATTCTTCTGCCATTTCATGGGCATCATTCTTATAATATAACTGCAGGAGGTCCAGTGATCACATTCATATTCCAGGAATCTGGATGGAGGAACGAGCTAGAAGAATAGGGCAAAGGATATGTGCCCATTGTCTTTTAAAGAAGCTTTCTAAATGCTTCTGTACTACACTTCCACTTGTATCTCATTGACCAGAACTTAGTCGTATTTCCATAGAATAAGCAGATGGATTGGCCTCTAGCAGAAGAGCCCTACTCCACTGTAACAAGGCTGGAAGATTAAACATCTCAGTACACAGACAAGTAAATGTAGTGATGGGAAGCTGAGGAGTTTCCATCAGATATCTTCTATTTTAATTAATTATGAAGTAAAGTTATCTGCTGACAGTGAAGGGGTGAGAATTAAAGACAAGGAAGAAGTTTGAGCAAACAGATAGTGGGTTCATCCAGGACTGGGGTTTTGCTAGATAACTTCAATGGAAGGACCAAGGGTCAAGAGAATTTACAATATGGGCAATGTATTCTGGATAGGAGGAAACTCAAGACAAGAGTTGCTGATGGATAGGCAGAAAGGAGAGAGGAGAAGTGAAATGAGTAAGCTGGAAGGAGGATGGGAGGACGTGGTCAGAGGGGCAGTTGTCTGTAGTTGCTATTTCAGAGGAGGAGAAGTTTCAGGTGATGTTCAGATCCAGGGTGAAGCTGTGGCAATGGAATAGAGCAGGGAGGTCACTGGAAGATGAAGAGGTCAAAGAACTGAATGGTCAGTGGTTAGATAGGCCACATAGAAAGACTATGAGAGGGCTTCCCTGGTGGCACAGTGGTTGGGAGTCCGCCTGCCGATGCAGGGGACGCGGGTTCGTGCCCCGGTCCGGGAAGATCCCACATGCCGCGGAGCGGCTCGGCCCGTGAGCCATGGCCGCTGAGCCTGCGCGTCCGGAGCCTGTGCCCCACAATGGGAGAGGCCACAACAGGGAGAGGCCCGCGTACCCCACCCCCGAAAAGAAAAAAGACTATGAGGCAAATGCCAAAGTCTTCAGTGACTGAGTAGGAGTGAGCAGAACACCGAAAGAGAATAGCATCATGGAAGGGCATATCATTAGATATGAACCTTAAAGGAACAAGAATCCTGAGACAGATACTGATGATCTAACCAAAGTCTTCCCTCATCCTTCCCTTTTTTTTTCGCTGATAGAGCTTTTCTCCCCCATAGAGACCACATACGTAGGTTTATGACCCAAACCCAGCCAATAAGATTAGCAGGCAATATGCTGGGGGTGAGGGTGTTACTGACTGAAAGTGTGTGTTCCCTCAAACTTTCTGTGTATAAATTCTACCCCACCCCCACCCCTGCCACCACTGCCAGGTGATGGTATTAGGAAGTGAAGCCTTTCAGAGGTAATTAGGTCAGAAATTTATGAATAGGGTTAGTGCTCTTATAAGAAAAAATGCGATTGAGAGAAATTTTCTCTCAGACACGTGAAGACATAATAAGATTCAACCATTCGTAAACCAGGAAGTGATCTCACCAGACACTGGGTCTGCCAGTGCTTTGATCTTGGACTTTCCAGCCTCCAGAACTGTGAGAAATAAATGTTTGTTGTTTAAGCCATCCAGTCTATAGTATTCTGTTGTAACAGCTTGAACTGGCTAAGACTGGGGGCTTCTGGGAAAGACTTTCTCCCTGTTTGGAAATTGTAGATGAGGAGAAATTGCCCTTTCTACCTTTAGACATTGTAGTAAGCTGAATAATGATATTCAGAGATATCAGGTGCTAATCCCTGGAATTTATAAATGTCACTTTGTATGGGCAAAGAGTCTTTGCAGATATGATTAAGGTTAGGACATGAGATGGGGAGATTATCCTGGATATCTAGGTGGGCCCTAAATGCAATCACACGTGTCCTGAATGTCACTTCCAAGAAAGAGGCAGAAGGAAATTTGATACAGACGGAAGACATACGCAGAAGAAAAGGCAGTGTGAATATGGAGGCAGAGATTGGAGTAATGGAGCCACAAGCCATGGGATACTGACAGCCGCCAGAAGCTGGAAGAGGCAAGAAACAGATGCTCACCTAGAGCATTTGGAGGGAGTATGGCCCTGCCAACACCTTGATTTCAGCTCAGCGATACTGATTTCAGACTTCGGGCCTCCAACCACTGAGAGAATAAATTATCATCACTTAAGTCACCACATTTGTGACAATTTGTTACAGTAGCCATAGGAAATTCATACTGACCTGGCTGTGAGGGATGTGATAGCTGGAGTTGTGGTGGCCATCTTGTGACCATGAAGAAACAAGCCAGAGGATAAACATGCTGGAGAAGACAAAGTAGAAACATGGAAAGAGCTGCTGAATTAGCCAGCTATCCCTAAAGAATTAGATTTCTTATCATGTGAGATCATGAATTTCCTTACTGTTTATGGCTCTTCTAGTTGGATATTCTGTTACTTGTAGCCAAAGGCATGTTAATTAGCACAGGCTTATCCAAAAGGATGGGGGCAGTCATGGTTGGGAAACAGCAGTTGAGTACCGAGGAAGGGACTTGCCCTACTTTCCAGCCCTGAGAATGCACAGTACATAAAATGTGGAAAATGAACAGTTCCCATTTGAATGGGGAGCAGAACAGATAACTCAAGGGAGAGCCAGAAGATTAAGAAAATGTCTGGGGAAGAGTTTGCAGGCATAGGGGCATTTGTTAATTACACAGCAGGCTTTTTGGAGGACAGTTAAAGTGTCTACGAAGGAGAGGAGGAGTGGGCAATGTTCTTAGAAATGGATTATGTGAATCAGCACAGAGCATTATTGTAATAAGATTATATAGAGACTATAGATAGAGTGGGGAGTAGGGAGAGACTCCCACTTCTGACAGTGACCAAAGAAAATAGGTATAAAGCTTATCCAGCCCCAGGGTTGCCAAGAAAATGTTTCTACCAATGCTGGGGCCAAAGTGCTCTTTAAACTTGAGTGTTCATCAGGTTTATCTGTGGAGTTTGTTAAATATGTTAAACATTCCCGTGCCCCAGAACCAAGATCCTTACACAGCAGATCTTGGTAGGATCCAGAAATCTGCATTTATAATGAGCATCCCAAGTGATTCAACTACAATTGATCTAGGACCACACTCTGTCCAGAGCAGTGGCTTTCAAATGTTTCTCACTATAATCTACATTTAGAAATAAATGTTAGAGCATAAGCCACATGCACACGCACACACACACACACGCACACACACACGTGTACAAGGTAGGTGAAACAATCTGGCATAACATAACAGAATTCCTTTTTCTTTCAAATAAAGCTCAAAGCTGGTGTCCCTGGTCAGGTGACTCTGGTGGGTGGCACTCCTTCCAATGATGACTCAGGGACCCAGGCTGTTTTCACACTGTGGCTCTGACGTCTTATGGCTTCAAGCTTGCCCTGGTGTCATTTAGCAGGCATACAGAGGAAGAAAGTGGAGGAGCCTATGGCGAGAGTTTGATGTACCATAGATCCTACTGGACATACTACCACAGCCAGATCTCAGTCATGAGGAAATGGGGGGAGACCCCAGTGAGCACTATCATGCTCTCCACTCTAGACAAGTATTTAGCTAAAACTAAAGGCTCACAAAATAATACTTCTTCCTACCACAGGCAATGTCCTCTGATACTTTCCTGTTTTGTTCTGTTCCATTCCATTCCATTTTCTTTCTTTTTTGAAATGCCAGCCTCACAGCTAACATGTTCTACTAAACAATCCACAGTTTAGAAAGCACTGTCCTGGAGGCTATCTGCATTTGTCCAAAGGGGTAGGTGGCTCCACAGTTCGAGGAGCTCTGTTTCCTCTGAATGTGCATGCAGGACCCCCCCAGTCAGGCACACAGCAGTTGTGCAGTAAGTTGTCACCATCATCGTTCTTATGATTGAGGCGGTGAAGAGGAGAGAATAAAGAAAAAATACAAGGGCTCCTCTTCCCTGAAGCTGTGCAGTTTTACAATTAACAAAGCACAGGGCTTCCCTGGTGGCGTAGTGGTTAAGAACCTGCCTGCCAATGCAGGGGACATGGGTTCGAGCCCTGGTCAGGGAAGATCCCACATGCTGTGGAGCAACTAAGCCCGTGCGTCACAACTACTGAGCCCATGCACCGTAACTACCGAAGCCCACGTGCCTAGAGCCCATGCTCCGCAACAAGAGAAGCCACCGCCATGAGAAGTCCATGCACTGCGGCCCAGAGTGGCCCCTGCTCGCCGCAACTAGAGGAAGCCCGCGCACAGCAACAAAGACCCAACGCAGCCAAAAATAAACAAATAAAATAAATAAATTTATTAAAAAAACACAAAAAACAAAACAAAGCATAAAATGGCCTCCTTTTGGTATTTTGGGTTAAGACATTAGAATTGAAACTCGTCACTGGGGTAAGATGCAGGAGGAAAATAAGTGATGGAGGGAGAGTGTCTATAAATTAAGGGAGGACATGACATACAGAGACGTTCTGCTTGATTACTATGTGGTTGGCTTTCTCCCTGCACTCACCCAAGCCACGATTTACCAGACGTGCTAACTTCACCAGGTTGGAAATGCTAGAAACCCCAAAACTGTAGAGGTGTTCATAGAGGTACCTCCTTCCTCTTTCTGATTTAGACTGATTAGATGATTGGCTCTTGGATGAATGACCCTCAACTTATTTCTGAAGCTCCAGGTAGGAGATGGGGCAGGAAGGTGAGCCCGACTCGGGCTCCTCCCAGCACCCAGACTCTACCCACTCTTCCTGCCGTCTCAGACCTTGGTTTGACATAGGAAGAGACAAGGAAGGGAAAAGAGGATTGGTTAGAGGTATGGGATGAGAAATGGAAGGGAGAGGAGGAGGAGAGACAAGGAGGGAAACAGGGGAAGCGCTCCAGAGCAATTCTTAGTGGCTGAAGAGAAAGCAGAGTAAAGTGATCTCTACTTCTTTTCCCACATTAAGCATGGATTTAGGAGAAAACAACCAGAGGATGCAGGACGTTTCTCAGATTGTAGAGCCTGAAAGGATTCAGAATTAATTGAGTTTTTTTTTTTTTTTTTGCGGTACGCGGGCCTCTCACTGTTGTGGCCTCTCCCGTTGCAGAGCACAGGCTCCGGACGCGCAGGCTCAGCGGCCATGGCTCACAGGCCCAGCCGCTCCGCAGCATGTGGGATCTTCCCTGACCGGGGCACGAACCCATGTCCCCTGCATCGGCAGGCGGACTCTCAACCACTGCGCCACCAGGGAAGCCCTAATTGAGTTTCTTGACAAATGAAAATACTACCTGAGGAAAATGCTAAATGTCATTCAAGTATCATGGAATAAGGACTGCTCATTTTAGACATGTTAATATGAGGCTCTTGGACTGAACATCAGAGAGCAGCAGCTGTTGGGAAAGTCAGTGAGGGGTGCTAAGCCAGGTAGAGACCTGCAGCGGCTCTCAGCCCATCCTTCCCCTGGGGTAACTTCAGCCCTTAGAGCGTCTGCAGAGGTGAGACTAGAGTCCAGCTTTCTATTTTTAATTCATAGTGAGGAGATAAGAATTAAATATAAAGCAGATTAAGACTTCCCTTAAATCTCCTCTACAAAAGAGAAACTGGAATTAATCTACAGGGGCACTCTATGGCTGGCTCAATACCATCATTTTCTAAGAATAAAATTAGAAGCAGAAAACTGTGCCCTTATCCTTTTGACATCCACGAATTATTGCCATCAAAGTACTACAGCCCATGAAATTACTTTCCAGGTTACACTCATTAGATTGAGCATTCTCATTCTGTAGACCTGTGGTTTTAATGGAAAAGAAAAGGAAAAAAAAAAATCCCCTCACTTCATAAGACAACTGTTCCCATATACTGGCCCATTAATGGGATGCTAATGCATGTGGAAGTCATTATAAAATCACAAATGCAGAACTGAGAAGCAGATTTCAAACATCGATAGGCCTGGGCTTGTTGTAGAAGTTCGGACTGTGAGAGTGTCGGATTCAGACAGTGCACTGTAGCCTATATTCCCTACACCCTGCAGCTAAAGAGGCACTCGATTACAGGCTGTGATTTCTGTTTTTCTAAATTTTAATCGCATGATATAATATTACCTTTATGGATTAGACACTAAACAGGAAGCTAACCTGGCTGCTAGAGTCTTTGTCACTGGATGTGTTAACCAGATAATGGGGCAGCAGCAGAGCGAAGAGATTAAGTGTGCACGGTGTGGAGTAGTCTGCCTGGGTTTGAACCCTAGCCCCACCAATTACTCACTGTGTGACCCTGGGCAAGTTGCTTAATCTCTCTGTGCCTGAGTTGTCACTTGTGTAAAAGGAAGATAATAATAGTCCATGCCTCAAGTAAAGATTAATCGAGAAAATGTATGCAAAGAACTAAATCAGTTCTTGGCACTGTGGCGAGTACTCACCAGCAGTTGGGGGTTATTGGTATAATGGTGTTGGAGATGTGAGAGAAATGAATGTGCAATGGCTGTGCACTCTGGTGGTTTAGTCCAAACCCACTGAGGTATATACAGTCCTCAGGACATCTCAGGCTTTGTCCCGCAAAGGAAGAGAAACCAGTCAACTTTCTCTGATGGTCTTCTGTGTATCTGAAGTCACTGCAATGCGCTGGGCCTTGAATGACATGTAATGCCTCAGTGTGTGCATTTAGATCAGTCCAGCAATTCATGATGCTTTTCCGAACAATTCTCTGTGTGTGGTGCTTTCAGGGATACAGAAGAATTATGAAATAAAACTGTCCATAGCATGTGTGAAGACTAGTTGGAGAGATTCCGTACACCCAGGAAATACAGCAATCTCTTTATAGGGCCTAATATGAGAGGGAACTGTATGTATGAGGAACAGCTTGAACGCAAAGGTGGGTGAGAACCTATCCCTGCTTTCAACTTTGCAATTAGCAGAAGGACAGAGTTAAGACATAAGGCTGAGTGAGTTATGTCTATCAAAGCAGAAGAAACCGCTGGTTATGGAGTCTCTCAAGAGGCAACGCCAAAGAAGACGCATTTTAATGGAATTCTCAGATGTGTTCTATTGATAATCTGAGAGCAGCACAGCGCTAATTCATTTCACAAATACTTATCTATCATTTGCCAGGAATAATTCTGAGTGCTGGGATAAGTCCCTGCCCTTGTGTTGCTGACATCCTAATGGACAAAAAAGACAATTAACAAACAAAAAAGTCCCAAAGTATTTCTGTATACATACATACACACACATATAATTTGTCAGGGTGTGAGTGTTGTACAGAAAATAAAGCAGCGTGAAGGGTTGAGGAGTGATGGAGAAAGAGGTGCTATGTAACAAGTTGTTAATTGTGAGGTAAAGACAAAACATGCAAAAGAAGTCAGAGAAGGTGAGACATGGATGTGGACTGAAAGCGTCGCGGGAAAATTCTGTGACCTGGGAAGAACACGGTAGGAGACGGGGAGCCGGTCTTTCCAGGCCTGGGACGGTGAGAGCAGAGTATGGCCAGAGGAGAGGCAGGTGCCACCTAGAGGGGTGGGCACAAGCTGCCGGGATGGGTGGGAGCAGATTACTGTGGGCCTGAGCTAGAGGCGCTGGGCCTGATGCGCAGCCACGCGGCTGTCAGGTGTAAGTACCAAGAGCTACTGAAAACTGCCTGGGGAAACACAGAAGCAGTTTTAGTTTTCATTTCAGCTGGTGAATAGGGACCAGGGCCCCGGGACTGCACCAGGGCCTAGAGACGTCAGGACACCTCTTTCTCTCATCACTGTGTTATCGTAGAGAACCTCAAACACGCCTCTCTCCACGGGGTAGAGAAAAGGCCAGCGGCAGCCTCACGTTAGCATCCTCCGTGCTGGTAAAGTGCAAGAGCGGCTTACTCCCAGTGCCAGTGTATGCTGTCTGTATTTCAAGGGGCGCTGAGCATCACTTCTTCACTCACCTCTGTGGTGGGTGGGATGGGGGGCATTATAATGTGGAGCGAGGACACCAGACTACACAGAGAAGAAGGGTGCCTCCAAGGAAAGGAAGCTGGGCTGGGAAGACGTGCACAAGCAGGGTTGCACTTCCTTGTTTGGGCCTCTTCCTTCAATGGCCACATCCCCGGTGGGGGGCCCGTGTGCTTGCTTCAGCAGCCTTCCCTGTCCGTCCGAGGTTTGCTGCCTCGAATTGCTATGGGTCAAGCAACCAAATAAGCAGACCTTTAAAAAAACGCATAGAAGGGCTTCCCTGGTGGCGCAGTGGTTAAGAATCTGCCTGCCAACTCAGGGGACACAGGTTCGAGACCTGGTCCGGGAAGATCCCACATGCCACGGAGCAACTAAGCCTATGTGCCACAACTACTGAGCCTGCGCTCTAGAGACCGTGAGCCACAACTACTGAGCCCACGTGCCTAGAGCCCGTACTCCACAACAAGAGAAGCCACCGCAACAAGAAGCCCGCACACTGCAACGAAGAGTAGCCACCACTCGCCGCAACTAGAGAAAGCCTGCACACAGCAATGAAGACCCAATGCAGCCAAAAATAAATAAATAACATAAATTTATATTAAAAAAACAGAGAAGCATGAAAACCGCGTTGACTGAGAGGTTAAGGAGGGCCATTCACACCTTGAGCTATCTGGGGATATTCAGAGGCCTTCTGTAAGAATTATATCTATGTTTCTGTGGGTTGAGTTGACTAAAATTCTAAAGGGGACAAGAGTCTGTATGAAGTAAATGTAATTCCTTAATGTAAAATCAAAAGGCCAGGTGTCATAGGAGTTTGCCTTGCTTGCAAACTTGAGGGGGGCAGTCTAATTCACGGTATGTGTAAAATACATTATTTCCCCTCTTTTTTTTTTTGTAATCAGATCAGCCTAAAAGTCAGTATTTCTGACATGCAGACTCTCTCCAATGACCAGCTCCCTAGAAAGTCCATTAACTTTGTGCAAACTCATCTATTTTACTTCAATGACCAGCACATTCTATGTCGCATTGATATAAAACTGCTATTTAGAGGTTTGTTAATTCACTTATTCAACAAATATATTGAACACCGAATATGTGCTAAGTATCAATACAATGCCATGTGCTAGGGATTCAGAGGAGGAAAAAACAGGCTGGGCTTTGCCCTCCTGCATGGAACAGATAGGCCACACTTCTTTGGGCTTCTTAGATGGGCTTCTCTAAACTCCAGCTGAGAAATTCTGCCTCTGGCAATGCTGTAAGAACTGTTGTCATTAGTTCTCTTTTAGACATTGCATCCTGTTTCAGCAATCAAGTCGGTAATCAGAGCAGGGAAAAATTCTGTGGAGTCACATCTTCAAAATGTTATAAAACATTTATAAAATCAGAATATAAGGTGAAAATTGTGAATAAGCAAAAGTAGCTTTGAAATTCCCTTTAGGAGGGTACTATGGTGGAAACCAACACATGCTGTATCTGAGTAAGTCTAAGTCAGCCAATGTTTCCTCTGGCTTTGGTTAGGCACTAAAGTAAATGGTTGATTTTCATTTAAGGGCAATATCGTTGACAAAAACATCTTTAAAACAGTAGAACTGGGGCTTCCCTGGTGGCACAGCAGTTAAGAATCTGCCTGCCAATGCAGGAGACATGGGTTCGAACCCTGGTCTGGGAAGATCCCACATGCCACAGAGCAACTAAGCCCGTGTGCCACAACTACTAAGCCTGTACTCTAGAGCCTGCGAGCCACAACTACTGAGCCCACATACCACAACTACTGAAGCCCGTGTGCCTAGAGCCCGTGCTCCGCAACGAGAAGCCACCACAATGAGCAGCCTGTGCACCGCAATGAAGAGTAGACCCCACTCACCACAACTAGAGAAAGCCCACGCACAGCAACAAAGACCCAATGCAGCCAAGAATAAATAAATAAATAAAATTTTAAAATAAATTAAAACAGTAGAATTTCACTCAGCATCCTATAAATGGGGACAGATTGAGAGACCAGCAGATCAGTGTGTAGACTATTCTGAAATGGTAATTGATGAGTTACATTTGCTTCTAATAATTCTAATGGCAGTGCAGCTCCCAATCATTGAGTCAAAGGCATCCATTGCCCCCATGCTGAGTGGGCCACTGGACCAGAAGAGGCCTGGGCTGGGTGAAGGGCAATGCGTAGAGTGTGAACTTGGAGCCTGGATTGCCAACCATCAGCAGTGGGCTGTTGTTACAATGCCCAAAAACTAGGGAGGAGAAAAGTCACACCTCAACTGAGGTCAGCAAACTTGGGTTTCCCCTGAGCAGAAGGATGGTGAGGGGAAGAATCCTACCATTGCCCAGGTATGTGTCCAAAGAGACTAAGTATGAAACTAAAAGTGACTGAGTTATTTTTAAATACCAATGTTTACATTGCCTACCAGAAATGAGGGCTCGAGACCTAAGTTGTGTTCAGTTATAGAAAAAACAAAGTCACATTTCTACTTATATAAATGGCCTATACATTGTAAGTCAGCTACACATGTCTCCCGGGTCACAGTCTCTCGAACATAACCTCAGTAAGTGAAATGTCAGAAAGAATCACCAGCACAATTAAAATGGTTGTCCCTACTTATTGAGAGAAATACATATTGAGTTTTCATAAATTAAATGCATGAGGACCCCATCTCCCATGCTCTTTGTTCCCCCATTCCTATGGCTCTCATAACAGTAGGCTCAAAGAACACAACAGTTTGCTTAGATACACATCATCACAGTATATATCCACTGATACTCACATCTAAACTCACCAAAAGCACAGGAGAAATGAGAAGTTTCTTTTGTTTATGCTTAACACCCTTCTGGGTTTAAATGAGACTGATTTTTTTTGTCACTTAGGATCTAGGCATTTCTAACTTTAAAAGCTACTCTAGAATTATACTACATTCTATCTTGCCATCCACTATTAAATACGGCACAGATATACTGTAAATATTTGTTGATTATTGATTAATGAAAGACTCTACTTCTAAGCTAGATTGGCCAGCAGGAACTGGGGCAGGTTGTATATTCATATTAATTAAGGATATTCATATATTCTTAACATGAACCGATAGAGTATATGGAAATTTAGTCAGATAATGTGATATTGAGACATACCCAACCCTGAAACCCCATGATTTCTAGGCTAAACCACACAGCATAACTGCAGTTTCACCTTTAGGGATAAAAGAATAGGGATTCTCTTATGGGAAAACACCATTATCTTTTGACATCCTCAGTTCAGTTCTCCAAAATGCTACTTTTAAGAAGCCCCCTGAGCTTCCCTGGTGGCGCAGTGGTTGAGAGTCCGCCTGCTGATGCAGGGGACACGGGTCCGTGCCCCGGTCTGGAAAGATCCCACATGCCGCGGAGCGGCTGGGCCCGTGAGCCATGGCTGCTGAGCCTGCGCGTCCGGACCCTGTGCTCCGCAACGGGAGAGGCCACAACAGTGAGAGGCCCACGTACCGCTAAAAAAAAAAAAAAAAAAAAAAAGAAGCCCCAACTATAAAGGTGGGTTGGACTTGGTGTTGGAAAGGTAGAAATAGATCTTTCTTCTACCCTTGTTGAAAAGAACTACTCAATTAGGTAGGATAGGAGACTAAAACCATTTGTGCTGCCCAGGGCAGAGTTGAATAAGACTATGAAAAAGGTAGAAAATGAGAACAAATCTGTTACAGAAATGCAATTAGCTTTGGAGAGCAGTGTTTCAGAGCCATCCTTACAGCGTAGAGGCAGCTTCTCCTGGTGACCAGAACATGAGTTGCACAGCTGCTTGGGCCTTGAAGTCCTAAGGAGAGAGAGTGAGCAGAGGCAAGAATGTCTGCGGAGATCCCAGTGCCCAGCAAGCACATCCTTGGGCTCACAGGCTGGCAGGCTGCCCAGAAGGAGCCAGCCCAGCTGTTGGGTCTGGTGGCAATCTGTTTAACTCCACCATACTGGGAGCAAAATTCCAGCTCTCCAGTCAGTGAGGCATTTTCCAGGCAAAAGCTCTTGTAAGCATTCGATTCAGTGGTCATTGCAAATCAGGAAGGGCAGGCAAATACATCTACCCTCTCAAGGAGGAAAGTTAGTTTGGATGTTTTATGGCTAGTGACACTATGATAGTTGCAACTGGCGTCATAGATACTAAGAATCTCTAAATCATATATATTATAAAATGCCAGAACTGAAAGAGACTTTGGAGATTGTCTAGTTTTAGGAAAGATTTAGGAGCCCAGAGTTTAAGAGTCTTATCAGAATTACACAGCTATTTCATAGCAAAGCCAGGACAAAAACCCAGATGGCTTCATTGCTAATTTAGGGATCTTTTCATTTTACCTAACAGCTTTTTAGAATGTATAAGACACCTCTCCCTTGTCACTGTCCAGTCACCATAGCTCCCTTCCCCTAAGTATCTGAAAAGGGCCTTTCTAAATGTAAATATCTGAAAAGGTTTTGCAAGTTTTGTGTAGAAAGCTTTTGTTTGCTACTAACATCCTTTTAACATTTTGTGACATTTCCTAAATATATATTTTTTCTAACTGTAGAGATAAAAAAATGATAATGATTCAAAAGTTATAGAAATTTAAAAAAAAGTTTTGGTAATGCTCAGCCTTTAGAGTTAGTCACAGATAAAATTTAGTGTAATCCTTCCAGAACTTTATATATATACAATTTATTATAATAGATATATATTTATATAGTATGTAAAATATATATTATTACAAATACATGTATAAATATATATAAAATGTGATACGGTATAATATATAAGTCATCAACAATTAAATGCAGCAGGACAGGAAAAATCAACCACATTTTTAAGCTTTTGCTATTTGGGAAAATGCATACTCTTCATTCTTGGTGGACAGGAGATGAGCTGTTGAATATCTAAAGAGTGAGATTTCTTACCCAGAGAAAAGAGAGCCAGGCCTTTGTCCATAAAGTCTAGACTCTCTTCACCACAACTCCCTTGTACCCTCACCCCTTACTACCCTACTGGTAATGTATTTTATGTTTTTCAAGCCCAAAGATGAGAATTTAATTTAATCAAGGCTGTGTACTTGGAGAGTAAGAAGGCAGAGAGACCCAACCTTTGGGAGAGGGAGGAGGGAACACTGGCTTCCAGAAGACAGTAGCATGAACATTCCTAAACTAGTAGCTTCCAGGAATTGATAGGAACTCCAGTAGCGATGCAAGTGTGTGCCTAGGCAGTCTGGGAACTCAGCATCCCGAGCGGGACTGTCAGTAAACATATCAGTGACAAAGCATGGGCATGGAGAACCAGACAATGCCAAAGGAGTTGCCTACCCACAAATGTACTACGTGGGCAGGAAGACCAAGTTCTCAGAGAGAAACTCAACGGACTGATAACCATGGATTTCATCCCATTTATCTTTGACCTCTAGGGCCTAGAGTTCTTTTATGATCCCAAATGAGTGAAAGGGGCTCCCTTGAAAATGACTGAGAAGACACTTCCCAATAACCATGATGGAGGGGACTGAGTCTCATTGAAATGGAACTGGAAAAAACCCAGCATGTTATGACTCTTAACCTTTGAGCTGTGGCGCAAATCAAACATGTAACATATATGTGATATGATATGATTTTATTTACATATCAGGATATCCAGTGACACAAAAATTATTTCATTCTATTTGAAAACCTAACTCACACTGAATATAAAACTTTATTCTAGATTAAATACTTAAAAATAAACAAAATAGGGCTTCCCTGGTGGCTCAGTGGTTGAGAGTCCGCCTGCCAATGCAGGGGACACGGGTTCGTGCCCTGGTCCGGGAAGATCCCACATGCTGCGGAGCGGCTGGGCCCGTAAGCCATGGTCACTGGGCCTGCGCGTCCGAAGCCTGTGCTCCGCAGCGGGAGAGGCCGCAGCAGTGAGAGGCCCACGTACCACAAAAAAAATAAACAAAATAGCAGAAGAAATTTTAGGAGACTACATGTATAAGCTAGGGATCAGAGAGGTTTTGATATAGTTTATATCAAAACAAAATAGATGGATATAAGAGATGTTCAAGATGGCAGAGGAGTAAGACGTGGAGATCACCTTCCTCCCCACAGATACACCAGAAATACATCTACATGTGGAACAACTCCTACAGAACACCTACTGAACGCTGGCAGAAGACCTCAGACCTCCCAAAAGGCAAGAAACTCCCCACGTACCTGGGTAGGGCAAAAGAAAAAAGAAAAAACAGAGACAAAAGAATAGGAATGGGACCTGCACGTCTGGAAGGGAGCTGTGAAGGAGGAAAAGTTTCCACACACTAGGAAGGCCCTTCACTGGCAGAGACAGGGGTGGCGGGGTGGGGGAGCTTCGGAGCCATGGAGGAGAGCGCAGCCACAGGGGTGCAGAGGGCAAAGCGGAGAGATTCCCGCACAGAGGATCAGTGCCGACCAGCACTCACCAGCCCGAGAAGCTTGTCTGCTCACCTGCTGGGGTGGGCAGGGGCTGGGAGCTGAGGCTTGGCCTTCAGAGGTCAGATCTCAGGGAGAGGACTGGGGTTGGCTGCATGAACACAGCCTTAGTATGCCACAGCCAGCCAGGAGGGAGTACGGGAAAAAGTCTGGAACTGCCTAAGAAGCAAGAGACCATTGTTTCGGGTGCACGAGGAGAGAGGATTCAGGGCACCGCCTAAATGAGCGCCAGAGACGAGCACGAGCCACGGCTATCAGCATGGACACCAGCGATGGGCATGAGACGCTAAGGCTGCTACTGCAGCCACCAAGAAGCCTGTGTGCAAGCACAGGTCACTATCCACACCTCCCCTCCTGGGAGCCTGTGCAGCCCACCACTGCCAGGATCCCGTGATCCAGGGACAACTTCCCCAGGAGAACACACTGCGCGTCTCAGGCTGTTGCAATGTCATACTGGCTTCTGCCACCACAGGCTTGCCCTGCATTCCGTACCCTTCCCCCCCCAACCCCCGCCTGAGTGAGCCAGAGCTCCCTAATCAGCTGCTCCTTTAACCGCATTCTGTTTGAGCGAAAAACAGATGCCCTCAGGCTACCTACATGCAGAGGTAGGGCCAAATCGAAAGCTGAACAACCAGGAGCTGTGCAAACAGAGGAGAAAGGGAAATTTCTCCCAGCACCTCAGGAGCAGCGGATTAAATCTCCGCAATCAAATTGATGTACCCTGCATCTGTGGAATACCTGAAGAAACAACAAATCATCCCAAATTGAGGAGGTGACTTTGGGAGCAACTGTAGACTTGGGGTTTACTTTCTGCATCTAATTTGTTTCTGGTTTTATGTTTATCTTAGTTTAGTATTTAGAGTTTATTATCATTGGTAGATTTGTTTATTGATTTCGTTGCTCTCTTCCTTTTAGATATATATATATTTTTTGTTTTCCTTTTTCTCTTTTTGTGAGTGTGTAGGTGTGTGCTTCTTTGTGTGATTTTGTCTGTATAGCTTTGCTTTTACCATTTGTCCTAGGGTTCTCTCTGTCTGTTTTTTTTTTCTTGTTTTTTAGTATAGTTTGTAGCACTTATTATCATTGGTGGATTTGATTTTTGGTTCGGTTGCTCTCTTCTTTCTTTCTTTTTTTAAATTACTTTTTAATTTTATTTTTAATAATTTTTTAAAAATTTTATTTTAATAACTTTACTTTATTTATTTATTTATTTATTTATTTCTTCTGAGCCGAATGGCTGACAGGGTCTTGGTGCTCTGGCCAGTTGTCAGGCCTGTGCCACTGAAGTGAGAGAGCCAAGTTCAGGACATTAGTCCAACAGAGACCTCCTGGCCCAATGTAATATCAAACAGTGAAAGCTCTCCCAGTGATCTCCATCTCAATGCTAAGACCCAAATCCACTCAAAGACCAGCAAGCTACAGTGCTGGACACCCTATGCCAAACAACTAGCAAGACAGGAAAACAACCCCACCCATTAGAGAGAGGCTGCCTAAATCATAATAAGGTCACAGGAACCCCAAAACACACCATCAGACATGGTACTGCCACCAGAAATATAAGATCCAGCCTCATCCACCAGAACACAGGCACCAGTCCCCTCCACCAGGAAGCCTACACAACCCACTGAACAAACCTTAGCCACTGGGGGCAGACACCAAAAACAACGGGAACTATGAACCTGCAGCCTGTGAAAAGGAGACCCAAACACAGTAAGTTCAGCAAAATGAGAAGACAGAGAAATACACAGCAGATGAAGGAGCAAGGTTAAAACCCACCAAACCAAACAAATGAAGAGGAAAAAGGCAGTCTACCTGAAAAAGAATTCAGTGTAATGATAGCAAATATGATGCAAATCTTGGAAACAGAATGGAGAAAATACAAGAAACGCTTAACAAGAAACTAGAAGAACTAAAGAGCAAACAAACAATGACAAAAAACACAATAAATTAAATTAAAAATTCTTTAGAAGGAATCAATAGCAGGATAACTGAGGCAGAAAAACGGATAAGTGACCTGGAAGATAAAATAGTAGAAATAACTACCACAGAGCAGAATAAAGAAAAAAGAATGGAAAGAATTGAGGACAGTCTCAGAGACCTCTGGGACAACATTAAACACACCAACATTCGAATTATAGGGGTCCCAGAAGAAGAAGAGAAAAAGAAAGGGACTGAGAAAATATATGAAGACATTATAGTTGGAAACTTCTCTAATATGGGAAAGGAAGTAGTCAATCAAGTCCAGGAAGTGCAGAGAGTCCAATACCAGATAAATCCAAGGAGAAACACGCCAAGACACATATTAATCAAACTATCAAAAATTAAATACAAAGAAAAATATTAAAAGCAGCAAGGGAAAAACAACAAATAACATACAAGGGAATCCCCATAAGGTTAACAGCTGATCTTTCAGCAGAAACTGTGCAAGCCAGAAGGGAGTGTCAGGACATATTTAAAGTGATGAAAGCTAAAAACCTACAACCAAGATTACTCTACCCAGCAAGGATCTCATTCAGATTTGATGGAGAAATTAAAACCTTTACAGACAAGCAAAAGCTAAAGAATTCAGCACCACTGAACCAGCTTTACAACACATGCTAAAGGAATTTCTCTAGGCAGGAAACACAAGAGAAGGAAAAAACCTACAATAACAAACCCAAAACAATTACGAAAATGGAAATAGGAACATACATATCAATAACTACCTTAAATGTAAATGGATTAAATGTTCCAACCAAAAGACATAGACTGGCTGAATGGATAGAAAAACAAGACCCATATATATGCTGTCTACAAAGGACCCACTTCAGACCTAGGGACACATACAGACTGAAAGTGAGGGGATGGAAAAAGATATTCCATGTAAATGGAAATGAAAAGAAAGCTGGAGTAGCAATTCTTGTATCAGACAAAATAGACTTTAAAATAAAGACTATTAGAAGAGACAAAGAAGGACACTACATAATGATTGAGGGATCAATCCAAGAAGAAGATATAACAATTGTAAATATTTATACCCAACATAGGAACACCTCAATACATAAAGCAAAAGCTAACAGCCATAAAAGGGGAAATCAACAGTAACACAATCATAGTAGAGGACTTTAACACCCCACTTTCACCAATGAACAGATCATCCAAGAGGAAAATAAATAAGGAAACACAAGCTTTAAATGATACATTAAACAAGATGGACTTAATATTTATAGGACATTCCATCCAAAACCAACAGAATACACTTTCTTCTCAAGTGCTCATGGAACATTCTCCAGGATAGACCATATCTTGGGTCACAAATCAAGCCTTGGTAAATTTAAGAAAATTGAAATTGTATCAAGTATCTTTTCTGACCACAACACTATGAGAGTAGATATCAATTACAGGAAAAAATCTGTAAAAAATTACAAACACATGGAGGCTAAACAATACACTACTAAATAACTGAGAGATCACTGTAGAAATCAAAGAGGAAATCAAAAAATACATAGAAACAAATGACAATGAACACACAATGACCCAAAACCTGTGGGATGCAGCAAAAGCAGTTCTAAGAGGGAAGTTTACAGCAATATAATCCTACCTCAAGAAACAAGAAACACCTCAAATAAACAACCTAACCTTACACCTAAAGCAATTAGAGAAAGAAGAACAAAAACACCCTAAAGTTAGCAGAAGGAAAGAAATCATAAAGATCAGATCAGAAATAAGTGAAAAAGAAATGAAGGAAACAGTAGCAAAGAGCAATATAACTAAAAGCTATTTCTTTGAGAAGATAAACAAAATTGATACACCATTACCCAGACTAATCAAGAAAAAAAGGGAGAAGACTCAAATCACTAGAATCAGAAATGAAAAAGGAGAAGTAACAACTGACACTGCAGAAATACAAAGGATCATGAGAGATTATTACAAGCAACTTTATGCCAATAAAATGGACAACCTGGAAGAAATGGACAAATTCTTAGAAAATCACAACCTTCCGAGACTGAACCAGGAAGAAATAGAAAATAGAAAGACCAATCACAAGCACTGAAATTGAGACTGTGATTAAAATTTTTCCAATAAACAAAAGCCCAGGACCAGAGGGCTTCACAGTTGTATTCTATCAAACATCTATAGAAGAGCTAACACCTATCCTTCTCAAAATCTTCCAAAATACAGCACAGAAAGGAACACTCCCAAACTCATTCTATGAGGCCACCATCACCCTGATACCAAAACCAGACAAAGATGTCACAAAGAAAGAAAACCACAGGCCAGTATCACTGATGAACATAGGTGCAAAAATCCTAAACAAAATACTTGGAAACCAGAATCCAGCAGCACACTAAAAGGATCATACAACATGATCAAGTGGGGTTTATCCCAGGAATGCAAGGATTCTTCGATATATGCAAATCAATCAATGTGATAAACCATATTAACAACCTGAAGGAGAAAAAACATATGATCATCTCAATAGACATAGAAAAAGCTTTCGACAAAATTCAACACCCATTTATGATAAAAACCCTCCAGAAAGTAGGCACAGAAGGACCTTAACTCAACATAATAAAGGCCATATATGACAAACCCACAGCCAACATTATTCTCAATGGTGAAAAACTGAAAGCATTTCCTCTAAGATCAGGAAAAAGACAAGGCTGTCCACTCTCACCACTATTATTCAACACAGTTTTGGAAGTGCTAGCCACAGCAATCAGAGAAGGAAAAGAAAGAAAAGGAATCCAAATCTGAAAAGAAGAAGTAAAGCTGTCACTGTTTGCAGATGACATAATACTTTACATAGAGAATCCTACAGATGCTACCAGAAAACTACTAGAGGTAATCAATGAATTTGGTAAAGTAGCAGGATACAAAATTAATGCACAGAAATCTCTTGCATTCCTATACACTAATGATGAAAAATCTGAAAGAGAAATTAAGGAAACACTCCCATTTACCACTGCAACAAAAAGAATAAAATACCTAGGAATAAACCTACCTAAGGAGACAAAAGAGCTGTAGGCAGAAAACTATAGGACACTGATGAAAGAAATGAAAGATGATACAAACAGATGGAGAGATATACCATGTTCTTGGATTGGAAGAATCAACATTGTGAAAATGACTATACTACCCAAACCAATCTCCAGATTCAATGCAATCCCTATCAAACTACCAATGGCATTTTTCACAGAACTAGGACAAAAAATTTCACAATTTGTATGGAAACACCAAATAGCCTGAATAGCCATAGCAATCTTGAGAAAGAAAAACGGAGCTGGAGGAATCAGGCTCCCTGGCTCCAGAGTATATTACAAAGCTACAGTAATCAGGACAGTATGGTACTGGCTCAAAAACAGAAATATAGATCAATGAAACAGGATAGAAAGCCCAGAGATAAACCCACGCACATGTGGTCACCTTATTTTTCATAAAGGAGGCAATAATATACAATGGAGAAAAGACAGCCTCTTCAATAAGTGGTGTTGGGAAAACTGGACAGCTATATGTAAAAGAATGAAATTAGAACACTCCCTAACACTGTATACAAAAATAAACTCAAAATGGATTAAAGACCTAAATGTAAGGCCAGACACTATAAAACTCTTATAGGAAAACATAGGTAGACCACTCTATGACATAAATCACAGCAAGATCCTTTCTGACCCACCTCCTAGAGAATTGGAAAGAAAAACAAAAATAAACAAATGGGACCTAATGAAACTTAAAAGCTTTTGCACAGCAAAGGAAACCATAAACAAGATGAAAAGACAACCCTTAGAGTGGGAGAAAATATTTGCCACTGAAGCAACTGACAAGGGATTAATCTCCAAAATTTGCAAGCAGCTCATGCAGCTCAATATCAAAAAGCAAACAACTCAATCCAAAAGTGGGCAGAAGACCTAGATAGACATTTCTCCAAAGAAGATATACAGATTGTCAACAAACACATGAAAGGATGCTCAACATCACTAATCATGAGAGAAATGCAAATCAAAACTACAATGAGGTATCACCTCACACCAGTCAGAATGGCCGTCATGAAAAATCTACAAACAATAAATGGTGGAGAGGGTTTGGAGAAAAGGGAACCCTCTTGCACTGTCGGTGGGAATGTAAATTGATACAGCCACTATAGAGAACAGTATGGAGGTTCCTTAAAAAACGAGAAATAGAACTACCACATGACACAGCAATCCCACTACTGGGCATACACCCTGAAAAACCCATAATTCAAAGAGAGTCTTGTACCACAATGTTCATTGCAACTCTATTTACAATAACCAGGACTTGGAAGCAACCTAAGTGTCCATCGACAGATGAATGGATAAAGAATATGTGGCACATATATACAATGGAATATTATTCAGCCATAAAAAGAAACGAAATTGGGGCTTCTCTGGTGGCGCAGTGGTTGAGAGTCCACCTGCTGATGCAGGGTACGTGGGGACGTGGGTTCGTGTCCCAGTCCAGGAAGATCCCACATGCCACGGAGTGGCTGGGCCCGTGAGCCATGGCCGCTGAGCCTGCGCGTCCAGAGCCTGTGCTCCACAACGGGAGAGGCCACGACAGTGAGAGGCCCGCGTAACGCAAAAAAAAAAAAAAAAGAAACGAAATTGAGTTATTTGTAGTGAGGTGGATGGACCTAGAGTCTGTCATACAGAGTGAAGTAAGTCAGAAAGAGAAAAACAAATACTGTATGCTATCACATATATATGGAATCTTAAAAAAAAAAAAAAAGGTTCTGAAGAACCTAGGGGCGGGACAGGAATAAAGACGCAGACATAGCGAATGGACTTGAGGACATGGGGAGTGGGAAAGGTAAGCTGGGACAAAGTGAGAGAGTGGCATGGACATA
Organism: Lagenorhynchus albirostris; assembly: GCF_949774975.1. Classification (NCBI taxonomy): domain Eukaryota; kingdom Metazoa; phylum Chordata; class Mammalia; order Artiodactyla; family Delphinidae; genus Lagenorhynchus; species Lagenorhynchus albirostris. The sequence goes on along the minus strand of NC_083098.1, from coordinate 134,867,698 downwards.
TATACTACCACATGTAAAACAGATAGCTAGTGGGAAGCAGCTGCATAGCACAGGGAGATCACCTCGGTGCTTTTTGACCATGTAGAGGCGTGGGATAGGGAGGGTGGTAGGGACACGCCAGAGGGAGGATATATGGGGATACATGTATATGTATAGCTGATTCACTTTGTTATAAAGCAGAAACTAATACACCATTGTAAGGCAATTATACTCCAATAAAGATGTTAAAGAAAAAGATGGATGTATTTGATATACAAAAATATTTTAAAATTTGATAAAAATGATATACAAATGATAAAGTTAAAAAATAAATACTAGATTAGGGGAAAACTAGCATGGATATGTCAGATAAGGGGCTAATCTCAGTAAAATGCAAAAAATTCCCACAAATTAATAAGAAAAAGATAAACAATGCAACAGACAAAAGAGCAAATAAGATGAATAGAAAATTCACAGATTAGCAAATCCAAATGGTGATTAAATGTATAAAAAGATGCTTTTTTTCACTAGTTGCCAGGGAAATATAAATTTAAAAAAACAATTATATATTCCTTGTAACTCATTAGATATGAAGTTTTTTGGAAAGGGAGACTGTAATACATTGGTGCTGGAAGTTTAAGTAAAATCTAAATACACACGTATATTCTTTAACCCAGAAATTGCATTTCTGGTAAATCAACACCATTGAAATATTAGCATCTCTTCATGGCATAAGGGTAGGGAAAGATTCGTTAAACAAGACACAGAAAAAAAACATGAAACATAAATGAAAATGTTGATAAATCAGCTATATTAATGTTTACTTCTACATGCCAAATGATGTCGTAAATACATTTTAAAGAAAAGTCATAAACTGGCAGAAGATAGCTGACACTCATATAATGATCAAAAGATTAATGTCAAGAAATATTTGTTTTATATACATATGTAATTGCCAATATTCAATAATTTTGTCTTACAAAAATGACAATTTCATATGATTCAACCTAATACAAGGAATTCTTTCAAATCAATTTTAAAAAGACCACCAACCTAAGAGAAAAAAATGGACAAAGAATATGAATTCACAGATGAGGAAACCACATGGCCAATAAATGTTTGAAAATATGCTTAACTCATCAGAAATCTGGGAAATAAAATCTATGGTGAGATACTGTTCACATCACAAGGTTGACAAAGATTAAAAAGCACTGGTAAAAATGTGGGGAAATAGGAATTCTTACACACTATAGAAGTGTAAATTGTTACACATTTAGCAGTACCATGTGAAACTGATGAGAAGTACAGTCAGTATCTTACCCACCAACTTCACATCTAGGTATATACATAACTATATATATACACACCTATAACTACATCTCAAGGAGATATGGATAAGGAAGATGAATGAACCATGGTTTAGAATAGTGAATAATTGGACCTAAAATGAATAACACTGCATCTTATAAGTGATTATCAAATAAGTAAACTGGTAGATTCAATCCATCAAAACTAAAGAATTTGCTCTACATATGTCAGTGTAGATAGGTCTTAAAATATACAGTGCTGAATAAAAAACAAATTGCAGGATGATACCTGGAGTATGAGCCTAGTTATGTAAATTTGTTAATTATACAGAACTGTATATACATAGTAAATGTGGAGGTGAACAATGTATAGCTGATTTAAGGTAGTGGTTAGGGGAGGGGAAGAAATGGAATGGAAGAGAAACATAAAGAAGTCTTTATAATTCTAGCATTATTTTTTTAAAACCTGAAGTAAACATGGGAAAATGTTAACAACTCTTTTAAAAATAATATTGAGTACTTCAGTGTTTTTGAATTATCATCCATTTTTCCCATATATTTGAAGTATTTATAACTCAAAAATAAAAAGAAATAAAAGGTTCAATATGTAAGCTTCTGTGAACAAAGATGTTTGTTGCAACACTGTTTCTAGAACTGGGACCAATGCCGGTGCCCACTGATAGGGCAGTAGTTGAGAAAACCATAGAACATTCATATCATGTACTCCCCTCATCTGTGGATTGCAATAGACAGAATCAAGTTTTTGTTTAAAACTATTGAAAATAATGTGACATTAATTTAGTATCTCTCTAAACCCACGCACATATGGTCACCTTATCTTTGATAAAGGAGGCAGGAATGTACAGTGGAGAAAGGACAGCCTCTTCAATAAGTGGTGCTGGGAAAACTGGACAGGTACATGTAAAAGTATGAGATTAGATCACTCCCTAACATCATACACAAAAATAAGCTCAAAATGGATTAAAGACCTAAATGTAAGGCCAGAAACTATCAAACTCTTAGAGGAAAACATAGACAGAACACTCTATGACATAAATCACAGCAAGATCCTTTTTGACCCACCTCCTAGAGAAATGGAAATAAAAACAAAAATAAACAAATGGGACCTAATGAAACTTCAAAGCTTTTGCACAGCAAAGGAAACCATAAACAAGACCAAAAGACCACCCTCAGAATGGGAGAAAATATTTGCAAATGAAGCAACTGACAAAGGATTAATTTCCAAAATTTACAAGCAGCTCATGCAGCTCAATAACAAAAAAACAAACAACCCAATCCAAAAATGGGCAGGAGACATAAATAGACATTTCTCCAAAGAAGATATACAGACTGCCAACAAACACATGAAAGAATGCTCAACATCATTAATCATTAGAGAAATGCAAATCAAAAGTACAATGAGGTATCTCACACCAGTCAGTATGGCCATCATCAAAAAATCTAGAAACAATAAATGCTGGAGAGGGTGTGGAGAAAAGGGAACGCTCTTGCACTGCTGGTGGGAATGTGAATTGGTAGAGTCACTATGGAGAACAGTATGGAGGTTCCTTAAAAAACTAAAAATAGAACTACCATATGACCCAGCAATCCCACTACTGGGCATATACCCTGAGAAAACCATAATTCAAAACCAGTCATGTACCAAAATGTTCATTGCAGCTCTATTTACAATAGCCCGGAGATGGAAACAACCTAAGTGCCCATCCTCGGATGAATGGATAAAGAAGATGTGGCACATATATACAATGGAATATTACTCAGCCATAAAAAGAAACGAAATTGAGCTATTTGTAATGAGGTGGATAGACCTACAGTCTGTCATACCGAGTGAAGTAAGTCAGAAAGAGAAAGACAAATACCGTATGCTAACACATATATATGGAATTTAAGGAAAAAAATGTCATGAAAAACCTGGGGGTAAAACAGGAATAAAGACACAGACCTACTGGAGAATGGACTTGAGGATATGGGGAGGGGGAAGGGTGAGCTGTGACAAAGCGAGAGAGTGGCATGGACATATATACACTACCAAACGTAAGGTAGATAGCTAGTGGGAAGCAGCCGCATAGCACAGGGATATCAGCTCGGTGCTTTGTGACCGCCTGGAGGGGTGGGATAGGGAGGGTGGGAGGGAGGGACATGCAAGAGGGAAGAGATATGGGAACATATGTATATGTATAACTGATTCAGTTTGTTATAAAGCAAAAACTAACACACCATTGTAAAGCAATTATACCCAATAAAGATGTTAAAAAAAAATTTAGTATCTCTCATTGTTGAAGTAATGAAAAATGGGGTCCTACGATAGTGTTCTGAAACTGGCTGTGTAATATTTCATCATATAGAAGCAGGTGACATCATAGGTGAAGGTTTGCCCACTTGCCTCATCCTGTTTATTAATGGTACATTTTCTTCCCTCTGCCCCTCCTATGTCTTTGAAGTTTTGAGTCAGAGTGTCATTTACCAACTTCCAATTCTTTTGTGGTTATGGCTGGAACCTCTGGGTCACATCATTTTGCAAGGGCCTTTGGTTTGATTTCTAATTAAACAGAAAGGCCAATAATAACTAACTCATCAATTTATGTGGGTGGCAAATGTCAGAAAGCACTTTGGGATTTCAGATTTCTTCTTCCCCATCATCAAGGGAAGTGTCGCTCCACCAACTTGTACCTCTATGTCCACGGCACCTTCCTCCAAGAGCTCATCTAACTTCCTGTCACTGTACTCCTAGGTGATGCCAGTCAGGAGATTAAGTTACAGACATTCTTAAAGCATCTCTGCTGAGAATCCAGGGGACTGGAGAAACAGTAGATAATGTGTGCAGAACAAGACTAATAATATCAATAGACAACAGCTAACAAAGGGTCCTGCATCTCTAGACACCACTGTGCTATCTCCGTGAAGTCAGTTCTATATAGATACAGTCCTTGAAGATTGTTGTTTTATTATAGAGGCTACACCATTGTTTGAAAGATTCAATAATATTCACATAGTTCCTTAAATACATTCAGCTCAGGGCTTCCCTGGTGGCACAGTGGTTGAGAGTCCGCCTGCTGATGCAGGGGACACGGGTTTGTGCCCCGGTCCGGGAAGATCCCACATGCCGCGGAGCGGCTGGGCCCGTGAGCCATGGCCACTGAGCCTGCGCGTCCAGAGCCTGTGCTCCGCATCGGGAGAGGCCACAGCAGTGAGAGGCCCGCGTACCGCAAAATAAATAAATAAATAAAAGCTCTCTCTAAACTCTGGCTGATATTTTAAGAGGTGCCTCTACACTTTGGATATGTAGTCTACTGATGTTCCAAACGGATTACTCATATACTATGCCATGGCCTTCCAAAGCCCTTGTCATCCAGAAATAAAATTCCATTTCTTAGGAGGAAAATGAAAGTTGGGGTGGGTTTTTTTTTTTTTTTTTTTTGTAATGTTGAGAGTTTCTTCTCACCATAGCAGATTGGATCAAAATTTCACAAAGGGGCGCAGAGAGAAAGGGAGATGATCTGAGGCTTCCTGGTGAAAGCAGGTAACGTTATTCTCCCTTTTTCCTCTTTCCCGTCAACACCTCTGCAAGAGATGTGCCTTCAGAGACGCAACTGCACACACGGGCTTCTCCAACCTGGGCAACAGGACTCAAATTAACTACCATCAGCACACTGGCCATTTGCAAACTGTTCCCATGTGAGTGTTTAAAAGCATTTTTTTGGGCCAATTGAGGACAAAGGAAATGCCCTTTTCTGTGTTGGAAGAAAACAAGTTAACGACTTCAACTGCTTCCCCTGCAGTGGCTAGCTGATTTCCAAGATCTTCTTTACCCGTAATGGTTTGGATGCCGGGGCATTCTTCCTGTGATACTGACATAGCCAGACAGTAGAGTACTAGTGTCACACTAGGGGTAGCTGGGGGGCATGGACTTTCCCTGGAGATCTGTAAAACTCAGAATCTAGCTTCCAGAGACAGAAAAACATTAGATGTCAAATGTGGCATATTAAAGAAGTGTTTTTGTTTTAGATTATGTCTAATACATAGTATAATGCCCACCCAAACATTAAAATTACCCCCAAGATGGAATGCATTTGCTCTTCTTTAAGATGGACTTTTAAACCTCCACCCTGTAATAACTCTGGCCTTTTATTGAGCCCATAAGCCCAAGGCCATACATTTTCCTCATCAGGATTCACTTGAGACGGCCTGTAACCTTTCTGATGAGGAAGCATGACTTCTTATTTTTCTCATGCTTTTAGATAACTCTCCTAAAAGGTAACAGTGATGGGTCTGGTCTGGGACTGGGGAGTGTTGCCCCCAAAGAACGGGGAAAGGGGACACTCAGGCGCTTCCACGTTCCAATTTAAAATGCTCCTGTGACAGGAGGTGAGACTTCTCTGTGAATTAAGTTTTCACTTCAGGATCACCTCATAGCCTGGAAACCAAGGGCCCTGATGTATTTATTAGTTTGCTTCTCTTTGAAATTCTCTTAGGAGCTTAAAACACATCAGTGTTTCCTGATAGACCTGGTTTTACATCCTACCTGATTGTATTTGGAGAGTTATGTAAAGCATAGGGTTTGGGGCTAAAGATGGGAAAGAAGGGTCAAGATTCCCTGGAGGTCATTCTCATGGCAGCTGGAGGGACTTTATCTGCACATCACCCCTCTTTGGCTACCTCTGTTTCTTACATTCCTTGCACTTTCCTACTATTCATAACAATGGCACTATCTAGGCATCTGGCCATTTTTGCTAACCTTGTTGTAACTAACTCATAACTCAACTGCCCAGACTTATACAAATTTGTGATTTTCTTTATTCAGCATTTTTGTGTGGGTGGAGGGAAAAGGATTCTCTCTAGAAAGTGAGCAGACTATTAGCATCAATGTTCCTGGCAGACCCTGGCATTCCCTGTTTAGAGATAAGTACAAACTGAACTTCCAATAATAAAAAGTATTTAAGCAGCTTATTCTGACCTTGAACAATAAAAGTTAATTGCACGCTCTTGAAATTCTTCTTCCCAATTCCTGTAATTTATCTAAACTTTGTAGAGAAATTCGATACTATGATGCATTCTGCTGGAGAGCTTTAGTGCTCCAGACCTTCAGGAGTACTTTTAAGAATTAAACTAAGTCAGCATACTCCATTCCGTTACTCTTAGACTCCTCAACTAGGGGAGGGGGTGGTGGTGGTGGGGAGCCTGGTATGGGGTCCTTAAGACTAAAATGCATAAGAAACCAATGTGGACTGCCCTGTGGGTGAAAACAGGCCAAGATTCCTGAAACTTCATTTAAACATTGCATTGAAATCATGGTATCAGCTTCACATGACTTTAAATAATTTTAAATATTTAACTTTAAGAAAAAAGTAAAACTGAGCAGTAAAAATCTACTGCTTGGTTTTTCTCTAGTTATACTCCCACAACTCTGTCTTCTTAGTTTTGTTTACAATCAGGTTGATCATGATGTCATTTTTTTTTTTTTTTGGTACGAGGGCCTCCCACTGTTGTGGCCTCTCCTGTTGCAGAGCACAGGCTCCAAGTGCGCAGGCTCAGGGGCCATGGCTCACGGGCCCAGCCGCTCCACGGCATGTGGGATCTTCCCGGACCGGGGCACAAACCCGTGTCCCTTGCATCGGCAGGCGGACTCTCAACCACTGCGCCACCAGGGAAGCCTATGATGTCATTTTTAATTTTAGGACATTCTACACCAAACTCACGATTTGTCTTTGGCACTCAAGTCCCTCTTATTTGTGATGATAGATACATGCATAAAACTTTTCTTAAAGTGTTCTTTTGAAACAATAACTTGGAAGTAATTACTCAGGGGGCCACTGGAGCAATTTGGAGTCACATGTTACGGTTGAAGTCTCAGCTCTGACATTTATTTAGCTGTAAGAGTTAGGTGAATCACCTAATCTCTTAGATCTCATTTGTCAAAATATAATGATATTAATGTATAACATACAAGGTTGTTGTGAAGATTAATGAGATTATTTCAATGAAAGTGTTTCTCAAAGTGCTGTACAATTGGAAGAAATTATCATCAGAGGAGTAGATAAATATGGGGTTGCCCATGTAATATTATTGGGCAGGTATTTGGAGTCAAGCACACTAGAACAGAGTAAGAATTAAACAAACTTTAGGTACTCTTTGAGATTAGCATTATTACCATTGTTTAATATTTAATTCTTACTGTTCTCTAGGGGACCAGATTCTGTGGAGCATGTATATTTTGACATTCACTGACTACTTGAATCCCAAAATAAAGTGCATATACAATAAAAACATCTCTAATACGAACTATTATGTATATTATTGGTGGTAGTCGTTACAGAAGTCTATACATGTGTTTAAATTCATAGAACTACAGATAAACATTTAAAAAGTAAAATTAACTCTGTGATAATTTTTAATAAAAATGTTTTAAACCAATGGTAAAAACAAAACAAAACAAAAATCCATCTCATTGACATAATAGAAGAGTCACTCCATGAAGCATATTTAGAATGTACTTTCTCAATAACATGGAAACACTATTTTAAATTGGTCAAGTGGGGAGGCTCTCAGCCAGGCTCACTCCTCTGGGAATGAATTTTTCTGCTATAAAGGGTCTACTATTGACAAAACAAACACAACCAAAAAGTTAGAATCTATGGAAATTCATCAAAATTGTCTGGCTGTTTTGCCCAACAATTCTGTAGCTCTTTTCAATCAAAGGCTTATAATCTTTATTTGTATTTACTTCTTAGAATCCTTGGTCTTTAATCCAATTTCTTTTCTTTTTTTTTTTTTTTTTTTGACTGTGCCACATGGCATGCGGCATCTTAGCTCCCTGACCAGCTCCCTGACCAGGGATCGAACCCCCTGCAGTAGAAGCGCAGAGTCTTAGCCACTGGACCAGCAGGGAAGTCCTCTTTAATCCAACTTTGAGCTTTGCACTGTCCCTTATTTAATGCATAAAGAAGAGTTTTGAATTTTAACAGAGGTGCAAGGAGTCAGACTCAAGAGATTAGTTCTTCTGAATCAAGAAGCAATAGATAATTTGAACAGACTGATCACTAGAAGTGAAATAGAATCTGTAATTTCAAAAACTCCCTGCAAACAAAAGTCCAGGACCAGATGGCTTCACTGGGGAATGCTACCAAACATAAAAGAAGAACTTATACCTATCCTTCTCAAACTCTTCCAAAGGACTGAAGAGGAGGGAACACTCCCAAAGTCATTCTATGAAGCCCCTATCACCCTGATACCAAAACCAGACAAAGACACTACCAAAATGGAAAATTACAGGCCAATATATTTGATGAATATAAATTAAAAATTCTCAACAAAATATTAGGAAACTGAGTCCAACAACACATAAAAAAGATCATACACCATGATCAAGTTGGATTCATCCCAGGGTCACAAGGATGATTCAACATATGCAAATCAATGTGATACACCACATCAGCAAAAGAAAATACAAAAACCGTATGATTATCTCAATAGATGCAGAAAAAGCTTTTGATAAAATTCAACATCCATTCATGATAAAAATTCTCACCAAAGTGGGTATAGAGGAAACATATCTCAACATAATAAAAGCTATTTATGAAAAATCTGCAGCCAACATAATATTCAACAGTGAAAAGCTGAAAGACTTCCTGCTAAGATCTGGAACAAGACAAGTATGCCTACTCTCACCACTTCTATTCAACACTGTATCGGAAGTCCTAGCCACAGCAATCAGACAAGATAAAGAAATAAAAGGTATCCAAATTGTAAAGGAAGAGATAAAATTGTCATCATATGCAGATGACATGATACTATATACAGAAAACCCTAAAGACTCCACACAAAAACTACTAGAAGTGATAAACAAATTCAGCAAGGTAGCAAGATACAAGATTAACATACAGAAATTGGTTGTATTTCTTTATACTAACAATGAAATATCAGAAAGGGAAAGTAAAAAAAAAAAAAAATTCCTTTTAAGATTGCAACCCCAAAAATAAAATACTTAGGAATAAACCTGACCAAGGAGGTGTATGACCTATACACTGAAAACTATAAAACATTGATAAAGGAAATTGAAGATGATTCAAAGAAATGGAAAGATATAACATGTTCTTGAATTGGAATAATTAATATTGTTAAAATGGCCATACTACCCAAGGCAATCTACAGATTTAATGTGATCCCTATCAAATTACCCATGACATTTTTCACAGAACTAGAATAAATAATTCTAAAATTTATATAACCATAAAAGACCCAGAATTGCCAAAGCAATCCTGAGGAAAAGGAACGAAACTGGAGGTGTAACCCTCCCAGGCCTCAGACAGTACTACAAACTACAGTAATCAAAACAGCATGGTATTGGCCCAAGGCAGACATCTAGATCAATGGAACAGAATAGAGAGACCAGAAATAAACCCACACACCTACAGTCAATTAAATTTTGACAAAGGTGGCAAGAATGTACAATGGAGAAAAGACAGTCTCTTCAGCAAGTTGGGAAAGCGGGACAGCCACATATAAATCAATGTAGTTAGAACACTCCCTCACACCCTACACAAAAATAAACTTAAAATGGCTTAAAGACTTAAATATAAGACATGATACCATAAAACTCCTAGAAGAGAACACAGGCAAAACATTCTGACATAAATCTCAGCAATGTTTTCTCAGGTCAGTCTCCCAGGGCAATAGAAATAAAAGCAAAAATTAAAAAGTGGGACCTAATCAAAATTATAAACTTTTGCATAGCAAAGGGAACCATAAACAAAATGAAAAGACAACCTACGGATCAGGAGAAAATATTTGCAACTGATGTGACTGACAAGGGCTAAATTTCCAAAATACACAAACAGCTCATACAACTCAATAACAAACAAACAAAAAACAACCCAATCAAAAACTGGGCAGAAGACCTAAATAGACATTTTTCCAAAGAAGACATATAGATAACCAATAGTCACATGAAAACATGCTCAACTTCGCTAATTATTAGAGAAATGCAAATCAGAAGTACAATCAGATACCACCTCATACTGGTCAGAATGCCCATCATTGAAAAGGCTACAAATAATAAATGCTGGAGATGGTGTGGAGAAAAGGGAACCTTCCTACATTGTTGATGGGAATGTAAATTGGTACAGCCACTATGGAGAACAGTATGGAGGTTCCCTAAAAAACTAAAAATAGAGTTGCCATATAATCCAGCAATCCCACTCCTGGGCATATATCTGGAGAAAACTCTAATTTGAAAAGCTACATGCACCCCAATGTTCACAGCACCTCTATTTACAATAGCCAAGATGTGGAAGCAACCTAAATGTCCATCAACAGATGACTGGATAAAGAAGATGTGGTATATATGTGTATATATACATACAATGGACTACTACTCAGCCGCAAAAAAGAAAGAAATAATGCGATTTGCAGCCACCTGGATAGATCTAGAGATTATCATACTAAGTGAAGTAAGTCAGAAAGAGAAAGACAAATATTATGATATCACATATATGTGGAATCTAAAATATGATACAAATGAACTTATTTACAAAAGAGAAACAGACTCACAGACATAGAAAACAAACTTATGGTTACCAAAGGGGAGAAGGTATGGGAGAGGGATAAATTTGGAGTTTGGGATTAGCAGATACAAAGTACTATTGATATATATATAAGAGGTAAACAACAAGGTCCTGCTGTATAGCACAGGGAACTATATTCAATAATCTGTAATAAACCATAATGGAAAAGAATATGAAAAAGAGTATATATATGTATATATTCTTACAGAATATCTTACATAACACCAAATGAACTTCTTGGTCAACCCAATTTTTATATATATATATATATATATATATATATATATATATATATATATATATATAAATATATATAAAAATGTATCACTTTGCTGTACACCAGAATCTAACACATTGTAAATCAACTATACTTCAACTAAAATAAAAGAAGAGAGATTAGTTTTTGTTTTTGTTCCTTTGTTAGGGTGGAAGTATTGTCATTTCTTATTTTGCACTTATTCTGTCCCCAGCAAGTTTTTTTTTGCTGACACCTCGCACAGAGTATACTTACTTTAGTGACTTGTGTTGGTTGTAAACACTGCAGAGAACCTAAGAGAGTCATCATCAGCGAAGGCAGTAAAAAACATCTCAAGGAAGCACTGACAATAATTGAAATACTGTGGTCTCTCTGAATTTCTGGGAAGCAAAAAAACAGTGGAAAACTAGCTTAGTACATAGCTATAAGGAATGGAGTATCCTCTTAAAGAAAAAAAGTTTTGACCATTTTAAGAGGAAGCTATAAAATACAAGTTCTTGAAATCATGCCAGCAAAAAGTATACCCTTTTATTTATAGGGGGCATTAATCAGAACTGGGCCTTATGAGCCTGGCCCCAGACTAGTCACTTGGTTCGAGCTGTTGCTGACTCCTCTGGGAGAAAACATCCATTTTTAGCAGGAATCAGGAGCAAGGAGAACCACTGGGGCAGCAGGCTATCACAGTGATTCCTAATGGGAATCAACCCATAAAGGCCCTGAAAAGAATGAGAGCTGCTGTCTCTCATGCCAGCAAGTGATACTTATAGGTAAGACCAGTGAGGCAACCTGGATCCACAAACACCTGGTTTACGTATCTTAGTCATGACGGTGCCAGTGGAAGAAACCACAGACAGATCTGCCCAAGGAACTCTGGAGCACACAGGCTCATTGCGTCCTCTTTGATCCCCAGCCCAACCATTTCTATATGAGCTCTGTTATTGTCTCAGCTAAACTTGTTTCTTCCCTCTCTCTTGTATTAATAAGAATGAAAAACTTGACCATCTCTTTCTCTTCATCATAACTATTTTTGCAAGTGTCTTGCTGACCAAGTCATATTTGCCTGACTCTACTGATCTAATAAAGTCTATTCCTACCAACAAAATCTAACTATGCATGACCACATAATTATACCCTTTTACATATGGAACTTCCTAACAAATTAATGGGAATGGGAAATTAAGTAGAATTTGTTTCTGTTTTAATGAAACAAGTTTTCCTAATCTCAAATACTATCCCGTATATATGTATATAACATATATATCTATATATATATGTCAGCCATATAAACATGATAGTTTTAATATAAACTGGAAACTAATAATGCCCACTAGTGCTATTTATTTACCTTCCCAATGCTACTGAATTTCTATATGAGTTTCTATATAAGTTCATTAATTGTTATTAACAAATAACTATATGATTTGATTTCCCCAATACATTTGAATTTCACAGTTTATTATTTCATAAAAGAGAAATACTCAGCCAATGTTTTTTGCCTACTCTTCCTATGAAGATTTCACTTATCTTAGAAATGATTAATATGGAGTGACTACAAATAGTATGTTTAAATAGTTTATACATTTTCTGTACGGTTATTCTTTTGCTGTGGGTTTTGACCTATTAGACTTTAAACTGCTGTAAAAGCACTGTAAAAGTACACTCAGGCTGGAATTCTTTTAATCAAAATCTTCATCCATTATCAGGAGGAATAAATATTCAGAAGCTTTGTAGATTAGTCATTCCTTAAGAAGTTAGATCATTTGGTACTGTGTCTTAGCCAACTGTCCAAGGTCAGCAAAATGCTATGGCATGTTCTGTTTGATGGCCCCTGGCAGAAAGCCATGGCATTCTCACTATTAATATCTCTTGACCTTTCGACTTACAAACAGAAGCATCCCTGTGGCCTTTTTTTTTTTTTCTGTATATCCCTGAAAAACCAAGAATCTAGAGCTTGAGATAAGAAGTATTTAAATTTAATTAGTTTTTGCCATAATCTTGAGCTTTTATGTAATGAATTGACTATGTATTCATTTCATGAAGTTTTCTTAAGCATCAATTAGGCACAAGTTGCTTTGTTAAGTGTTGGGGAAACAAAGGTATATCAGTCAGATATGCCCTTAAGGAGCCTGTGGTCTAACTGGAGAGAATGAATATAACAAAATATTACAGAGAAGGTTAAAAAGTAGTAAGTACCACAAGAGAAATATAGACAAGATGATTTGGGGGTTCAGAAAAGAGAGATCTTTAAATTTTGTGGGCTGACAGTAGAGGGGAGGGAATTCATGATTAATCTAAGAAGATGGCATTTGAACTTGACCTTGATGGACAGAATTTAAGCATATGGAAAGGAGACATAAGCGTGGACATTATAGATTGAGGGAACAGCATGATTAAGAGCAAGGAGATCAGAAAATATGGGGTAATAAAAAAGTTCCAAGTAGTTCTGTTTGGCCAGAGAACAGTGTGTATGAATGAAAAATCATGGAAAATAAAATTGGAAAATTAGTTTGAGAGCAAATCTATAGGGCTTTTAATACCAGGTGATGGAATGTAGGCTCTATTTTACAAACAATGGGGCCCACTGAAGGAGAATGCCGCATTCAACATGTGCTTAAGGGGTGTGTTGGACTGAACTGGGAAGGGGAGTGCCTGGAAGTGAGAACACCAACTCTTGGAACTTTTCTACAACAATCCAATAAGAAACAGCCTAGATTCTCTGGAAAAAACAGCCTGAAGCAAGGATTAAAGTTCTGATACATTATTTGGGAAGTGCCAACCCAGGCCAGCAAGGCTAAGGAAAAAGGAAAGAGGGCAAGGATTTGAAGCAATGCAAAGTGATGCCTGACAGAACTGGCCTCTGCTTTGTGAAGAGCCACGAAGAGGCACAGTGAGTCACTCAGCAGGTCTGACCTTTGGCATATGAGACCTCTTGAAATGGGGTACAAGGAGAAAGCAGGCCTCTAGTGCTCTCTGGGAAGGACAAAAGAGAGGGAGTTTATCTTCCCAGCTACCTCCCATTGCCTGGTTCTCCTTGGTCAAAATTTGTCCCACTGGGAATTAACTCTCTCAACTACTAGAGATGCTAGACCTCACAATGTGATGTATGGTGTTTCATCCTAGTCTGGAAGTAACAGGTAGAACCAAAAACTCTAGGCGAGTGCTGGTTGGCTTGGCTGTGTGTGTGTGTGTGTGTGTGTGTGCATCTGTAGTTGAGAGGTGAGGAGTCAGGAGGGCTTCCAAGGCCCCTAGTCAGTCTCAGTCAGTGGGGGAGCAAGTGGGAGGTGGTAGCTGAAGGTCCTAGAAGTGGGCAGTGGCCATGATATCTAAGAAGGTTCATGGGTTTTGTGTTGGAAATAATGACTCAAGAGAAAAGAAGCGTTTATACCACAGTTAAGGAATAATTCTTTTAGTGGGCAATCATGCCCCTTGAGTTAAATGCTTTACTTTGTAACATTATTTAGGAAATTATCTCCCTCTCAAGTATGAAGACTTGAGAACCAAGAACCATTAGCTTAAAAGATATTTCTGTCTTTTATCTGAGTTAGTAGGATTTGAGTATTACATTTCTTTCATTCCAATTCAATGACCTGTCATCATAAAATTTTGGTATGTACAGCCCCAGTCTTTGGAAGAGGGGATCAGAACTATGTAATACTTGATAAAGTAACATTTATCCTCTGCGGATGGGACAACAAACACCAATCTGAACATAATGGAGCACACTGAGCCCTCTTGTTTGGAATTGTAAGGAAAATAAGGTCATAAAGAATCCTCTGCCCTTAAGAAAAATTTCTCAACTGCAAATCACTTTTGAGTGCCAGTGCTAAAATAGAATAGTTTACCCTCAAGACTGAAAAGGGAAAGAAGACCTTTTTCCCACTTTTTTTTTTTTTTTTTTTTTGCTTACCCTACCAAAAGCTGATGCTAGCCAAATTTATCTTTTTTCATTTTTATTTTTTTTCATTTGTTTGTTTTTCCTAATCTAAAACAGCCTTGGTGCACTGAAAAAGGAATTAGAGTTGTGGTCAAACATTCAGGCCTCAAGTGGCTTCTGCCTCTGTGTGGAAAAAAATAGCCAGTAACACCTCACTTCAAAACTCAGTCTCCTCAACTGTAGAATGAAGATAATGATACTTACACTGCCAACCTCAGGGAATGTTCTAAGAACAAATGAGATAGAGCTCTGAAATGCTAAAGCACTTTTCAGAGTGAAGTTATTGGCCTTTATATAGAGTCAAAGGCAGTTCTCTCTAACTGGGCAAAGTCAAAGCATGGACAGAACCTGACAACCAAGACAGGCTCAAGGGCTGGAAAAAGAAGAAAATGCCTTAAATCTGTGCTTCACTCACAGTATGAAAAATGCCCAAGCCACACTGCACCGGACAGGGTTAAACTGATCCTAAAGATTTCAGGAATTTTAGTGTCTTTCTAGGAGATTTAGCCAATCCTTCATCTACCAAAAGTCATGCCACTACTATATGTAGGTTTCCTCAGTGCTTTGAAGATTTCTCTGGCAGCATTCGACTTGCTTTGTCTTTGATTTCAAATTCCTGCTTAACCACTTATTATATGTATGACCTGGAGCCTTTTTTTTAAACTCATCTGAGCCTCAGTTTCCTTATCTATAAATTGTGAATAAGAAGACCTAATTTTTAGGATTGTCATAAAGTTTAGAAATAACATTTCTAATACATCTAGCATAGTGCCTGATACATAGTTGATATTCGATAAATATCAGCTATAACTATTATTTTTAGTGTGATATAGTAGAAAGAACAACTGCTTTGAAACCAGACAATTCTGCTTTTAAATCAGCTCTGTCCCTTACAAAGAGCATAATCCTGAGCAATTTAAAACTTTTTGAAGTTGAGTTTTGAGATAATGATATATGCTTTCAGAGTGTAACTGTAAGATTTTCAGAGGTATTATAGTGGATTGAATGGTGGCCCCCCCAAATTATATATTCATACCCTAATCCCCAGAACCTGTGAATGTGACCTTATTTAGAAAAAGGGTCTTTGCAGATGTATTTAAATTAAGAATCCAAGATCTTCCTGGATTACCTATGATAAGGACCCACCCAGATAATCCAGTGATAAGTGTCCTTATAAGAGACAGGGAGAAAGCAATGTGACCACAGAGGCAGAAGTGAGAGTAATGCGGCCAGAAGCCAAAGATCAGAAGAGGCAAGGAAGGATTCACCCCTGGAGCTTTTAAAGCTCCCATTTGAGGGAGCATGGCCCTGCAAACACCTTGATTTCAGACTTCCAGGCTCTAGAACTGTGAGAGAATAAAATTCTATTGTTTTAAACCACCAAGTTGGTGCTAATTTGTTCTAATAGCCCTAGGACATTAATAAATATAGTGGCTAATGCAGAGTGCCTGGTATGATGCTGGCATTTGGCAGGTGCTCAGCACATGGTAGTTACATAGTGGGCTCCCCACCTGTCCTCACCAGTGTCTCAATAAGTAAATACCTGTATAAATCCATAGGTGGCCACCCGAGAGCTATGCTAGGGGGCATAGTTAGCCTGAGCCTATGCAAGATAGAAGGCTGACCTGAGTTTTGTTACCACCAGCCTCTACCACAGGCAACAGACACCGGGGTTCTCCCGCTTTATAATAGCACAGATCCAGTCTCATTATGCATTGAAGAGTTTGTTCTCCTAAAACTCTCACTGCCCCAAAGGTTTAGAATTTAAAAAGAACAACAACAACAAATCTCTGTTCAAAGGAATGAACACTAACTTAAAGGTTCTTCTTATAACAATAGCTTCCCTCATCCTGAAGTGCTATAAAAATTCAGAGAGCAACTTCACCCAGTTGTGGAAGATAAAAGAATAGCCACTAAAACAGGCAGTCAGACCAAGGCAGGGGAGCAGCCTGTTGTCTCTGGGCTGAAAACAGCCCTGAATGCTAAAAGGCAAAAACGGCTCTAAAGGGGGGTGGGGGGCACATAAGAGAGACTCCTGCAGCCTGTGTTTCTAAACTTAGTCTGCAGAATGCAGCAGGACTATTGACATACTACCCCCAGGGGCTGCTCTCTTAGGTGCGACTCTGTTGGAGCCAGGTTTCTGTCTCTGGTGGGATCCAAGATTTACACGCCACGGATGAGATGGAGCAGACATGGAACCTTTTTTTTTTAAAGGTTCTCTAACGGATTTTAACTTCCACATGAATCATCATCCTATAGGGCTATGATAATAGCAACCCTTACTGGTGGTTGCTCTGTGGGCCAGGCACTCTTCCAAGGATTTGAGATATATTAACCATTTAATCCTCACACATCCTAGGAGGTCATGCTATTAGGATCCCCATTTAGCAGATGAGCACCCAGTGTCAGAAATTTATTCGCTCAAGACCCCATGGCTCACACATGGAGCAGGTCATCTCTTAGTCACTATGCTAAACTATGAGAAATAAAATTAAACTTGCCAATAAAGTTATCTTCTCGGGCTTCCCTGGTGGCGCAGTGGTTGAGAGTCTGCCTGCCGATGCAGGGCACACGGGTTCGTGCCCCGGTCCGGCAAGATCCCACATGCCGCGGAGCGGCTGGGCCCGTGAGCCACGGCCGCTGAGCCTGTGCGTCCGGAGCCTGTGCTCCGCAAACGGGAGAGGCCACAACAGTGAGAGGCCCGCGTACCGCAAAAAAAAAAAAAAAAAAAAAAAAAAAATTATCTTCTCTATTCATCTCAGGTTTAAGCAGCCTCTTCCAGATAAAGTCTCTCTCTTTTGGGTAAATTCCCAGTCATGTCCTCATGTCTATGGGAAAGGGACCCCTGTGGCCCTGCTGGTGCCTGGGCACCCGGTGGATATCGCTGCTGAGAGTGCAGATGGGAAGTCCTGCAGTCTGTTCTGTTAGTCTCTGGTACTGGCAGTGTCTAGCAGCTGGCTTTCTCATGCCATAAGAGAGTGGTCATGAGTGGCCAGCAGGGTACCTCTGCTGCAGCCTGCTGGCATTGAGGATAGTATGGAGGTATGTCTCTCCCCGCTCAACCATCCATTCCCTCAGCTTTGGCAATGATTCTCTTTAACCAGCGAAGCAGGCTCTTAGTCTTCTCTTGGCCCACCAGAAACCTAGGAAGCCTTCTGATGTCAACATTAGCTCCAACGAAAAGGAAAGGACTACCTTTGTCCTTTCCTGACTCTCACCAAGCCATTTCCAAACCACCACCAGATGCCGCTCCAAAGGAGCTTACAGTTTTCCCATTTTGCACTCAAGGAGGTTGAGATGTAAACATTACAACTCAAATGTGCAAACAGTGTAACTCTCTCACTTTCTATTATGGATCTCAATTTGCTATGGGGCCTCATTCCCACTCAGTGGCTAGAGAGAGAGAGAGAACTTTAAAAAAACTTAAACCTCAGTCTCTTCTGCTTTTAGAAAAATTTCTATTGTATTTTCACTCTTTGGGGGTAAATATTCAATCAATTCAAAGTCCAATCCCCTATCAGTGCTGGTTCTAACAAATTCCTCAAGGGGGCTCTTCTCCCCCTCTTTCTTCCCAAGATGGCCTCTAGGGAGGGATGGAAGTTGAAAGTGGGAACTCTGGTCTTCCAGCTAGCTGTTTTTTTTGGTCTGGCCCAGTGTCTGAGTGCCCTCTGCTGGTGTCCACCAAGGTGTGGCTAATCCTAGTTGGTCTTAAGGGGGGTTATGCTGGAACTCACTGCGGAATTCTGAGGTTCCTGCCTCATACCCTCCAGGTAGGAGGTCTCCACCCTTGGAGACCTCCTCGTCTTGTGCCTAGGCCTCTTCAGACTCACTGCTTTATCAAAACCTCTATGTAACCCTTTTCAGGTTCACGTGGAACTCGGGGTTCACAAGCAACCACTGATTTGAAGGTGAAAGTAATTTGAGGCAGTGGCTGAACCCTCAGTGAGGCAAGCTTTTCCAATAAATACGGTGGAAGAAGACTTTGGCTTTTCTTGGTGTGACACTGATTTATAGGAAAATATATACATATATTTAGTCATTCAGATGACCGAGTATATATTTCTCATATATATTTGGTCTTCATCCACAGTTCCTGGCTCACAGATCCCCAAACCTTTGGAATTTCCTGAGCAGTAAGAGCAATGGGATATTTGATCTCTCCTCCTCGGTTCCTGAAAAAGCTTCAGAAAAGGTGACTTTTGGATCCCACCCCACGATGGGGGCTGGTTGCCAGGAGAACCAACCATATGATTAAAGGGGTAGAACTTTCAGTCCTATCCACTGATTTCCAGGGAGGGGAGAGAGGCTGGAGGTTGAATCAACTGCCATTGGCCAATGATTTAGTCACTCATAACTATGCAATGAAGCCTCCATAAAAATTCAGAAGGAGAGCTTTTTGGCCCTTCTTGGGGAATCAGAGCGATTCTGCCATGCTGTGCCACCATTGAGGCCACATACTCCACAAGGACAGAAGCCCCTTTGTTTGGGACCTCCTCTATGTAATTATTCAGCTGACTGTTGATTCATATCCTGTAATATCTTTTTATAATAAATTGGTAATCTACTGAGTAAACAGGTTTTCCTGAGTTTTGTGAGCTGTTCTAGCAGATTAATCGAATGCGAGGAGGGGGTTGTGGGAACCTCTGATTTACAGTCATTAGGTCAGAAGCAAAGGTAACAACCTAGACATGTGACTGGCATCTGAAGTGGAGGGTGGTCTTGTGGGACTGAGCCCTTTACCCTCTACCTGATTCTATCTCCAGGTAGATCATGTCAGAATTGAGCTGAATTCTCAGACATCTTGCTGGCATCTGATAATTGCTTGCTGGTGTAGGGAAACCACCACCATATGATGGAATTGGGATCAGGAACCCATTTCACCTGGGGTAGCTGTGGAAGCATTTCTGCCACCCAGACTTGAACATCACAGGTGTCTCTAAGAACAATCCCATGGCATAATTGGGCAATTCTTCTGGATGTGTTGTACTTGGCTGATTTGTTCTTAGCCATGAAGCCTCCAAGCCTGGTTCTGTTCAGAGATTTCTGTGAACTATCTAATACTCTTTAATTTATCCTTTTCTAGACAGCCTTTTCAATAAGTGGTGCTGGGAAAACTGGACAGCTACATGTAAAAGAATGAAATTAGAACACTCCCTAACACCATACACACAAAAAAACCACAAAATGGATTAAAGACCTAAATGTAAGGCCAGACACTATAAAACTCTTAGAGAAAAATATAGAGAGAACACTCTGTGACATAAATCACAGAAAGATCCTTTTTGACCCACCTCCTAGAGAAATGGAAATAAAAACAAAAATAAACAAGTGGGACTTAATGAAACTTAAAAGCTTTTGCACAGCAAAGGAAACCATAAACAAGATGAAAAGACAACCCTCAGAGTGGGAGAAAATATTTGCAAATGAAGCAACTGACAAAGGATTAATCTCCAAAATTTGCAAGCAGCTCATGCAGCTCAGTATCAAAAAAAAAAACAACCCAATCCAAAAGTGGGCAGAAGACCTAAACAGACATTTTTCCAAAGAAGATATACAGATTGCCAACAAATACATGAAAGGATGTTCAACATCATTAATCATTAGAGAAATGCAAATCAAAACTACAATGAAGTATCACCTCACACCAGTCAGTATGGCCATCATCAAAAAGTCTACAAACAATAAATGCTGGGGAGGGTGGAGAGAAAAGGGAACCCTCTTGGAATGTAAATTGATATAGACACTATGGAGAATAGTATGGAGGGTCCTTAGAAAACTAAAATAGAACTACCATACAACCCAGCAATCCCACTACTGGGCATATACCCTGAGAAAACCATAATTCAAAAAGAGTCATGCACCACAATGTTCATTGCAGCTCTATTTACAATAGCCAGGACATGGAAGCAACCTAAGTGTCCATCAACAGATGAATGGATAAAGAAGATGTGGCACATATATACAATGGAATGTTACTCAGCCATAAGAAGAAATGAAATTGAGTTATTTGTAGTGAGGTGGATGGACCTAGAACCTAGGGTTGGGACACGAATAAAGACGCAGACACACAGAATGGATTTGAGGGCATGGGGAGGGGGAAGGGTAAGCTGGGATGAAGTGAGAGAGTGGCATGGACATATATACACTACCCAATGTAAAATAGATAGCTAGTGGGAAGCAGCCACATAGCACAGGGAGATCAGCTCGGTGCTTTGTGACCACCTAGAGGGGTGGGATAAGGAGGGTGGGAGGGAGACACATATACATATGTATAGGTATAGCTGACTCACTTTGTTATAAAGCAGAAACTAACACACCATTGTAACGCAATTATACTCCAATAAAGATGTTAAAAAAAAAAGTTAATTTCCTCAAATTGAGATATATAGATGTAATGCGATTCCAATTAAGATCTCAACAGGGATTTTTTAAAATTGTGATTAGATAAATGTTCATATGGAAGAATAAATGTGCAACAATAGTCAAAGAAATTATTAAAAGGAAAAATTGTTATTTAAAAAGAGCAGAAGCAAAATGTCAATATCTCTGTAACTTAGGTAGTGAGAATATAACGTGTATCATAATTATTGTGTGTATCATTGTTTATGAAACATAAAAATGTTTCATAATTTAAAATAAAAAGTTAAAAGATTGCATATGAGTTAGAACTATGTTTAGCTGCATACTTAGAAAACCCAAAATAAAAGTGGCTTTAAAAAAAAAGAAAATTTATCCTTTTCTGCTTAGACTGACTCCAGTGGAGTCTGTTGTCTGCAACTCAGAATCCTGAACAATGCAGTAAACCTCTCTCTATTACCTGCTTCCCCCTCCTTTCACAATATAAACAAAAGCAGAATTGTGTTTATAGAATTCACATAAATTACTGTAAGAAATACTATAAAACCAGAGGGGGCTCTCTGTCTTAGTCAAGGTTGTCTTGGTTTTAAACAAGAGACATTAACTTGAGCAATATTTTGTCTAAAAGGAAAATTCATTAGAAGGATCCTAAGAGCTGTTAGTGCTCTGGGAACTGGAAAACCCTCAAGAGACAAGGAAAAGTGTCTCTTTTTTCCTGTCTCTTTTATGCTTCTCCATGCACAGTTCCTGAGTTTATAGTACTTAAGTTTCAGCCACAAGTACAGACTATCTATTTCTTAGTGCCAATTCCAAATTCTTGAAAGAAATATCAAGCTAGAAGGGGTCAAGTTGTCCACCCCAATCCAATCAATTAAGGCCAGAGGACTGCATAGCATAAAAATATGGCTGTGGAGTAAAGGGAGTGTTAAAAAGTTAGGATAAGATAATAGACACTCCAAACTGTTACATTCTCAGAGATCTGTGTTTAGAAAAATTACCAGAGCTCAGAATTCTAGGGCTCAACAACACTTGATTGGTCAGGGGTCTACAATATAGCTCAATGTGTTTTGAAACTTCTGAAGCCTCCCTAAAGCTTCCATGATACCTTTGGGAAACCTCTTGGTGGGGAATTTAGCTAAACCATTAGAGACCAGCAGCTTTGCTCTTAATGGCTGTGGTAGCCATTATCCTGACTTCCCATGAGCTTTTCCCATTCACACCCCTTTCTCCAATGTTGTTACTGTAAAGTCCCTGTAATATGCAGCTTGTTTGAACAACATCCAAGCTCAAGGTTAAAATATCATAGGATGGACTGCTGATTTTCCTTTTCTAGAAATTATGTTGAAGATCCCAAGTATGCCACAGTGGCTATACTCTAAACCTTTACACTTTGTAAGAGAGTACCAGAAACCTCAAGTCAAACATATAACCAGTTTTGCCAACCAAAGTACTCACCAGACAACTCAATTAATGGTAGAGCCCAGGTCCTCAGGAGGGCTGGGATTAACTGGTTTAAGTGGTATTTAGAGTTCCAAATGAGACTAAGAATTATGGTCTAAAACCACTGGGGCTCAACCACGCACGAAGTACCACAGAACAAGATGGAACATTTCCTATTGTCTCAGAATTCTGGCTAAAGCCCCAAAGCTGGAGACAGTAACTACTAAGTACTCACACAAAATCTAAAAAAAAGACTTACTAAAACACACAAAAACCAGTCCAGCAATTACACCCTGTCCAGACTAATCAAACTAGAAATTTAAAAATAGATTCTTAGAAGGGACCACGTAGGAACAGACACATTCATAGGGACAGGCAACTATGCAGTGAAGAGAGATGGTAATGTTTCTCCCTCTCTGGAGGGAGATGGTAATGTTTCTCCCTCTCCCTCTCAAAGCTTCCCAAACTCAAATGTCCAACTTCTTGCTTCCCCAGTATAGCAGACTTAATACACTGGGAGACCCTACAATAACTAGATCCAACACGAAACAAAATTCTAATTACACAGCTATACTCAAATGAGGGAAAGCACCTAGGGTGGAAAAACAAAGCCAAACTAAAACAACAAACCTGTTGATTTGAAACCAAAGTAGCAAGTGAGAGCACATATGTGAAAGAGAGAATTTCTCTGAAGGCAGGGGCTGACAATGGTCCAGGAGCTGATTGTAGGCTGGAGAGTAGGTTCGATTTCAGGATTAAGCAGGGTGCAAGGAGATGCCAGCTGTGAGTATACTGCTAAGGGTCACAGTGAGTCAGCCACAGAGTAAAGGGCTCTGGAAGAGCACCAAGGATATAGAGACAAGATCATAATACTGACAGGTAAGACATTTCTACCTGGTCCCCAATCCCTCTTCCCTGGCTCTCTGAAGAGAAGGAAGAGAGACCAGAGGCAACAACTGCGGAGAAAGGAAAAAGACAAAAGTGAAAGAAAAGATCACACTTGCCTTCCCTGCAGGGGATACTGAAGCTGTGGGTTAGGCCTGATAGGAGAGCAGGGAGAAGATTTAACTTGAGTAGACCTTAATTCTGTGCCTGCAAATGGCTGGAAAGCTGTGCATGGGGAAGGGAGATCCAAGAGCATGTTTTCAGGCAATAAAAGGAGAAGAATAAACTCCACTGAGTTCCAGCTATTCAGTAAACAAGTTACTGTCACCCAAACAGCAGGCGGCCTGACCCTGCTTCATAGTTGTCTCAAATGACTGTGCATAAACTTGGGTTAGATTCCATGAAGAATCCCTGAAAATTAGCCTGGGACAAGGAACTAAGGAAATCTGGCTGCCAAACAAATTAAAAGCAAATCTCTTATAGATACCACAGCCAAATCATACCCACAGGCAACATTCTTTAAATGATGTTGGATGTAACCCACTTAGTGCAAAAGGTGCTTCCCCAGGATCTCTGTCATGAAGAAGGGGGCACTGCTATATCGCCTCTATTTCTGAAGGGTTTCTGACATTATTGAGAAAATAATGCGTATTTAAACTCAATCATCTGGATGCACTGGGAGAAAGGGCAGAAGATAAGGGACAGGTTCAACAGAACAATGAAATGTGAAGCCTAATCATAGAATTAGGGGAGTGGATCATTTATTTTGTTACTTTTGTGTAATCACAATATCAAATAATTCCAGCCCAAATTTAAAGGAAGGATAAAAATTAAGATTAATGTGAATGAAAACCGTCACAAATCAACAGGCCTCAAAAATGTTCCATAGTAAAGTGTTGTAAACACTGTATTTTTTTTTCTTTGTCAAATTAGATGCTGAACCCGGAAGATAAAGGCATTTTAATGAAATCCTTCATTTTCTGAACTGCTGATTTTCATCAAAATTCCTCTTATAAGTATTTACTGTTTTGAAAAAAAAATGCTTATTTTGAAGTTATTATTCTGTAAGTATGGTGTGTTCACATCTAGATTATCACAAACTTTAAATTCTGAAGGCTTTAAATAAATAATAATGAATTGTATTTTCTCAGCCATTTCAGAAGTAAGAGACAGGTAAAGGCTGGCTAAAGGAAAGGATTTTAAGGATTTCATTAAATCCTGAAAGGTGCATTAGAAGCAGACAAACTTTGGTGGATTCGGCACTTTTGATAAAGGATTGAGTGCAACGACAATTTCATCAGCCTTCCACAGACACCTTACATTTATAGAACGCCTAGCAATGTTCAAAGGGCTTCAGCAGAGGTGCAGGAATTACAGACTTAAACCAACCAAGGAAGCATGGCTCCTAGTCTATTACATACTGGTTTGTGGCCCCCAGAAGCCAATCAATCTCTGTGAGCTTCAATCCCCTCATTTATAAAGTAAGGACATTTCATAACCCATCTTAATGTCTCTTCCATGACTAAGATGCAGGGATCTCGACCTTTTAGCAACCAACTGATACAGTGCAGCCACTCTGGCGAATGAGCAGAGAGAGGCTGGCGAAGCTTGGCAAGCTAAAGAAAATGTTTATGGATTCAGAGCATGGTTAAAACTGACGTGCAAGTAGTTCAGACAAAGCAAAAAGGAAACCACTTTTTTGAATACTCTTTGCAATATGTATGCAATTTACTTCCTAAAAAAAGACAGAGCATTTTCATGGTTGGTGTGAGTCCAAACCTGACATAGATGCATGCACTGCGTCTGGCTATTTTAAAGTGCTAAGCAGTTTAGTGACAAGTGCTCTTCCGTTTCTTTTTTTTTTTAATTATTAGACTTGGGGTGAGGAGAAAATGTAGGGGGAAGGCTGAGTAATTCTTTCAAGGGCTTCTTCTTACTTTGGCACACGGCTAGTTCTCAAGAGGGAAGAAGAGATTTTTCAACCATGTAGTCTTCCAGGAACAGGAAATTCATAGCACAACATTTCCCTTTGTTATGAGGTAGTCACAGCACCACAAAACCCAAGGGTCCATACTGAGAAAGCCATTCTATAGATCTCTGTACGTTAGCCAGCACTCCTTGCCATATTGTTTATTTAAAACATACACATACACCTAAATTCACATACATGTAAGAAATTTAAATGCAAATATTTTTGCATACCTATCACATGCATACTAAAAGTTTATATTAATATAATAAGATTAGCCAAAATATGCAGTATAAAAATTCTGATCTTGTTCAAATTACCCTAATAATGTAGTATAGTTATTGTCCACCAGGGTCCTGTGCACTTTGGTATGTCAGAGAAAGCTTCATAAGTGTACTAATACATTTAAACAATGTGAAAATTTTATTTTGGCTACATCCAAGTATGAAGGCCATTATTATGATGTCCATCAGATGGGCCATAGAGTCTGATGGACAGAAGCACCATGATGTAGAACAAATGGACAACTTGTTAGGAGTGGAACATAAGGCAGTGGTAACATCAAACCAAAGCAAAAAAATATTTACTGGAACAAGGGAGAACTTTGCCCTTAGAGGCCTGAAGAGAATAAGTCAGATCAGCACACTGTTCTATTCAACAGAAGCAAAGTGATAAAATGCAACCAATAAGAGCTGTTATATCACAGAAGTTGTTGTTTTATAATGATTGTTGACTTGCTAATTTTCCATTTCTCCAAGTGGACAGACAAAAATCCTAACTTGCAAGTATGTTATAAACCAGAAAAGGGTGATAGTCCTTGTTATAGGAAAGGCATTTGGAATTTGGTCCTGACTTTCCTGCTTCTCCTCAACATCAATAATCTTCACCCTCATGTGTGTCTCATGGAGCTCCTGAGCCAATCCAGGTTCATTCTGATCTTGTGGAGGCCACAGAATAAGGCCCTGAAAGGGTGGACATTCCCAATATCTATCATTCAAGGAAAAAAGGTCCCTGGCTGGAAAAAGATCCTGAGATAGGTGGGAAGGGAACGGTGGACTCTCTTTGTGACTTGGCCTGAGGTGGTAGAGATTGAAGATTTCCTCCAAAGAAACAAGGCAGAGAGATGAATCATGCAAACCAGATCATCTGTTTTTATGTAACTCTTAGCATTTATTTCCCTTTTGCTATCCCAAGTTTTTGGTACTAAAAATTTTGTTTAAAAATTGCAGTTTGGTCACAGCCACACTGTGCTTTGGAGAATTAAGGAGACATTTGAGTCCACCCTTGGTCCTGAGCATTATTGGAGGAGGAGTGTCCCATGGAGATCAATGTGGTGACAGCAGCATAATAAGGAATCTCTAAGGGAAAGGGGAGTCCTGGGAACAAATGTTTGCCATAACACCTGGCTGTCCCTCCCAAGGTGCAGGTTCTTCCTTCACTAAGCCTTGATGGATCAGGCTTTGATTTACCAAGGGGTCTTGCAGGTTCTTTAACACACATATAAAAGAGAATGGGGGGAGGGCTTCCCTAGTGGCACAGTGGTTGAGAGTCTGCCTGCCGATGCAGGGGACGCGGGTTCGTGCCCCGGTCCGGGAAGATCCCACATGCCACGGAGTGGCTGGGCCCCGTGAGCCATGGCCCCTGAGCCTGTGCATCCGGAGCCTGTGCTCTGCAATGGGAGAGGCCCGCGTACCGCAAAAAAAAAAAAAAAAAAGAGAATGGGGAAAGGTTGGCTGGTAAGTTTGGCATTATAGGAAAGTTAGTTTCAAACCTGAAGTGTTATCACAATGACAAACCCTCAGCATGAGATACTGACAGAGGTTAAATTGCTGAAGGAACATCAACCCATTCATATTGTACTCTGGCAATTATTTTTAGATCCTGAATTTAGTGCATGCATCTGGAAGTGACATTTATCAATTTTTTAGCTTTTAAATTAAGGATCATGTTGAATAGGGACAAATCCCAGGACTTCCCAATTCAAGAATATTAAATTTCTCAGCTTAAATTCTTTCATTAAGTGTCTGCAGTGTTGCTTGCAAAAAAAGCTGGCTGTAATTCCTAAAACCAAGCTGGAGTTCAAGCCTGTTAGGATTTTTGTTTACGGGACACAAAGGAAGCCAAAGTGAAATAGAGAAACGAGATAAGAATCCAGATTAAAAACTCACTTTCCGGGCTTCCCTGGTGGCACAGTGGTTGAGAGTCCGCCTGCCAATGCAGGGGACGCGGGTTCGTGCCCCAGTCCGGGAAGATCCCACATACCGTCGAGCGGCTGGGCCCGTGAGCCATGGCCGCTGAGCCTGCGCATCCGGAGCCTGTGCTCCGCAACGGGAGAGGCCACAACAGTGAGAGGCCCACGTACCGCGAAAAAAAAAAAAACTCACTTTCCTAAAAAACAACCAGGGTGACCCCCAAACCACCACAACCCTGTCTATCAACACCATGGCATTGAAGCCCTTAGACATATAGGCCAGGCCAGGACTCAGACTTTTCGGGAAACCAGACTCACACATGGATCTATAAATTCTTCTGTCCTTAACAAGCATAAAACAACAATCTTCCCAACAGCAGATAACATTAACACAGTATTTTGGTCCTAGTCATCTTTGTTGATGACTCTATAATGTTATATGACTAAGGATAATCTCCATGTAGGGAATAGGTTGATAATAAAAATCTACAAAATGAATTTCTATATATTAGCTTTGAAGTTATGAATGACATTTATTCTAAAATAAGAGGTGGAACTTTTCTGTCCTCTCCCCCATCCCAAAATACTCCCCAAGTTATAAAAATATTGTAAGTTGAAAGACCAAAAACGTTTTCAAAATCATAAAGAAATAGCATAATGTATAACTTATAACTATAATACTCAAAATGAGTCACAAAATCAAAAACAATGCTAAGTCCATTAACACAATGCCCCTCTATGTCAAGTATATGACATTGTTGCTAGTATGTTGAAAGTATTTTCCCTGTTAATAATAATGAATTTGCATTGACCCATCCACATACTTTTTAGGGGCCCTTGATGAGCCACTATATACATTTTAAAGGTGGTTGCTAGGGTAGGACCACGAGATGGATGACCTTAGCCAGGTGGAGCAGAAATTGAATCAGTGGCCATGGCTCCACTAGCCTGAAGCTCCATCAGCTGAGCTCAGCTAGCGTGCTCACCTGTGTTGAGCGATGTGGTGAGCAGGGGTAGAACAAGCCAGCCATATCCTGTGCCTGTCAACTCCCTCTTTCAGGCTGCATCAGAGCACTTGGCATCCTACTTACCTTAACTTGTGTTCAAACATTATTTGTTAGCAGATGATGTTATTTTTCTTTTTTTCTTGAAGCGTAAATGGCATATCCATTGATGCGGTGGGTGAATGGGCTAGTAAACAGAAATTTAAGGACTAAAAATCATTTGTTGTTACAGCTGGAAGGAATCGAGGCCAACATCAATACTCTGCAGATGAGAAAACTGCAGTGTAGAGAGGTTAAGTCCCTTGCCCAAGGTCATGGAGTTATTAAGTGTTGGAGCTGGGACTAGAATTACATCTTCCGTCCTTGAACTGGTCTCCACGGTGAAGGCTTCTGGACTTCACATCGGTACGTGGAGGAAAAGAGTTGCAAGGGTAGAAGAAAGACCCTTTGATCTCCCAAATGATTCAAAACTTCTTTTGAAAAGTGAATTTTGTGGGCCTGACTGGGAGCACTGCCCTGGCAAGTCTCCTTTTGTCTGACCTCCTCTGCACAAACCCAAACTGGGGCCAAGGGAGCTCAGCACTGTGGCGGACTCGAGGGTCTAGGCAGGCACAGGAAATTTTCTCTGAGGCTAAGGCTACTGGCAACTGCACATACACCCAGGGCCGTGAGGCTCCAGTGCCCCATCACAGTCGTGGAGGCTTCCACTTCGTGCCAGGCAGTGAATCTCAGGCAGTGATTTACCAACTGGTAGAGATATCAATATTTAACAACCAAACAACTGTATCAGCACATACAGCAGTCCTGAAATCAGCCCTGCATATGCCCATCTCAGACAAAATACTCTTAATGAGATACTCAGTTTATAAGTTTCCCAAGAAGTAAACAATACAATATGCTACTGTATGGAATGTTACCCGAAGTATGGGATGTGCCCAAAGAACTTGAGGCCCAGGGTAAATCACAGTGTTGACCCCAAATCTAGCCCAACCTCTCACATACAGGACCCCTGCCACCACACCACAGTCCCTTACACACACAGAAAGAAAACATCGTAAGCAGTTTTGAAAAGGACGTTACAAAAGGACATGAGCCCAGGGGTGTATGTGTGTATGAGTGTCTTGCGAGTGCCCTTGTCCTCTTCCCCTCAGCGACCTCCCTCACCCCCCAAGTAGGTTTGGGCCCTGGGAATGGCTGTATCTATCAGATCCTCTTTTCATCGAGTCAGGACCAAGCAATGAAGTCAAAGGACATTGTCTGTAACATGTGCTTTGGCCTGCATTTGCAAGAAGAGCTCTTTGGACTTGCCCAGAACTCACTCAATTACTGAACCTTCTTTCATTTTGCTTTTGTGTTTGCTAGACAGAACCCAAGAGGAAGATATTATCAGAGTGGGGTTAAACAAGGCCACTCTGGTCTGAGTGAGGGACAGTAACAACTAGCTCCAGAAAGGTACCTGTTTTTCAGGGGGCGTGATCATCATGAGGTAAGAATCTTGTAAGCCATCTTTAACAAGGAGGCTAGCAAGACCACAGAAGGCGACACCCAGTTTGCTCAGAGACAAGCTGTTTCCTAATCAAGTTTTCTTATACTCAGAACTATGGAAACATTTTCAAAGGTATTATTCTCGGCAGGTTTCCAGTAATTCAACATTTCCAGACTTATCCAAATGGCTTCTGAAATATTTGCTGTTTGTTGAGAGCAGCTTTCAGGATGAGGTAATTAAAAGAAACCTATCAATTTGAGATTTTTTTTTCCATGAGTAAATAATGTTGACGTACTGTTCAAATAACCCACAATTTACTGCAATCTGTTTTTAGACAAACCCTCCACTTTAACCTCCAAATGGGAAAAACGAAGAGACTTTCCTCTTCTCATTTAATCAAGAACATATGTTCAAAGATAATACCGGAGGCTTATTCTGGGAAGCGTTCTTCTCTTCCTCTGACAGCGACGCAGTGAGCTCACGAGGCAGCCTCGACACATAATGAAAGCTAAC
The DNA here is from genome assembly GCF_949774975.1 of Lagenorhynchus albirostris. Taxonomy (NCBI): domain Eukaryota; kingdom Metazoa; phylum Chordata; class Mammalia; order Artiodactyla; family Delphinidae; genus Lagenorhynchus; species Lagenorhynchus albirostris. The sequence goes on along the minus strand of NC_083098.1, from coordinate 134,836,796 downwards.
ACCACCATAAATCTCCCATCCCGCAGAGGTCACTTCAGAAAAATCACCTGCTGCTCAAATAAGCGCCCGCTATGTCGAGGCGCACCGAAGGGGGAGAAACACCAACTGTGATAAACACCAGCAGGTATGCACCAAGCTGGGCCAACCCAGGCAACCGGGAGAGAAAGGAGCCAGGGCCAAAGCAGGTGTGTGTGCGTGTGTTTACACACGACCTCACTGGCCTGTGTGCTCTTTCTGAGCAAGTTCACCAGAGTAGCTGCCTTCCCCCTCAGGAGGAGAGCTTGGGAGGCACCAATTTTCATTAAACCTAAAAGTACACAGTGGCAGGAGGCCAAAACAGCCCTCAAAAGTGAGGCTTTTAAAAACATCTGTTAGGGGTTTTGAGATCCTAACGAGAGAGAGAGAGAGAGAGAGAGAGAGAGAGAGAGAGAGAGAGAGAGAGAGAGAGAGAGAGTGAGGGAGAGACAGAGAGAGAGAGGATTCAGAGTCCAGTACTTTTCATTTCCAGACTGTGAGTCATAAAAAATAGTGTGTAAATCTGGAGGGCCAGACTACGCTGATCCAAGTCTGGGTTTACTAACACCTGAAGTACATTTCATGGGAATTAAGTTTAAATATCAACGTGATCATGAAGCTTGAAAGGCTTTTCTCCCATCTCAGGATGCCAGGAATCCTCTGGAACCTGGAATGGAGTCTTCTGACAGTAAAGGTTTACTGTAGCTTAAAAGAAATTACAGAGATTTTGCTGCTAGGCATAAGGATGTGATCACTATAGGCACCTGTGGGCCCAAGCAGGTTACCCATCAATATCCCTTTGCACACCAAATTATGGACTATTAGGCCACTGCTTCAAGACTTCCACAAATGTGAAACCTTGACAAATTCCCAAATAAAAGCCATAAAACCAATCATTTTTTAAACCTGCATGAGTGACACCAGAAAAATTAGAGCAGTGTGGCAGGTCACTGTGAAATAAAGCTGCCATAAAGAAGCCTATGATGCTGTCATGGGAAAGACAATTAGAGGGTTCCTTTCTCTCAGGTCTAAGACTGGTTCTTGTTCTTTCTCCAGCTCCCTGCCTGCCACCTCCCTGCTGCAAAATGGATCAGTCTATAATAAGTAGTAGTTATATATCATGAGGAAGCAATTCCTTTTAGTTGTTCCACTATAAAAAAGCATCCAGATTTAGAACTTGACAGGAACCAGTATCGCCTGCCCCCGAGAGCCGGCAGAGAGTCTGTGTGTGTCATTCAGCCAGCATGGAGTCTGGGTGTTTTAAAAGCTTTAATTTGAAGGGGATAAAAACCTGGCGTTAAGCAATTTGGCTGTGGATATTTAACGTATCAGCCACACTACAGAACTGGAGCCCCCTATTTAAAATAAGAAATTGAAAACTTACAGACTCTGTAGGCACGATGCAAGTCAACGTAGGATGGTAAGCAGAAATCAGCTGAGAACCTGCAGAAACACCATTAGAAGGACTAATGACTAATGACTCATGCTCAGAAGTGGCCTTAAATAAATGCTATGTTATCATTTGCAGGTGTGTAAAACAGGTCTTGTTTTTAATTAGCCAGAGCCACGCCTCGCAGCATTTACATAAAGGCACCTAGGAAGCAATAGGCCCAGAGAGGTTGAGATTTGCTCCAAGGCACATAATTTCTCAATGGCAGCACCAAGATTGGAACCCAGTCTCCTGATCTCTAACTTCCACTCTAACACACTTGTGGTAGGCAGAATAAGGTACCCCAAAGATGTCTCCATCCTAATCCCCAGAACCTATAAATATGGAACCCTACATGCAAAAGAGATTTGGCAGATATGATTAAGTTACAGATTTTGAACAGGGAGATCATCCAGTATTATCCAGGTGGCCCAATATAATCACAAGGGTCCTTACAAATGAAAGAGGGACCAGGAGAGTGAGGGCCAGAGTCCGTCAGAGAGATTGGAAGCCACGCTGCTGGCTTTGAGGCTGGAGGAAGAGACCACAGGCTAAGGAATGCAGGTGGCCTCTAAAACCTGGAAAAAGCAAGGAAATAGTCTTCCCTAGAGCCTCCAGGAGGAATGCAATTCTGCTGACACCTTTCAGACTTCTAATCTCCACAATTATGAGGATAAATTTATGTTGTTTCAAGCCACTAAGTTTGTGGCAAATTATCACAAATTGTTACAGCAGCAAGAGGAAACCAATAGGATGCTCTAGATGGGCGTGGCGTTTCCCCTTCATTTTGATCTACCCGAAGTAACACCATTATCTCAGCAGTAGTCAAAGCCTCTATGAAAACCAAAAGGACACCCCCTCCCTTTAGTCTTTAGCACCTTCTACTCTTCTTTCAGATACTGTTCTTTCTCTCTGGCCCCTCACTGGCTCCTTTCTCTGTATTTTCTTTCCCATGTAAACTATTGCTAAAGGGAAAGCTTTTTTCTAATTGTCAACTGATCCATCTTGATAAATTAGTAAGCAGGAACTTAAAATATTACAGTTCACCAACTATTTCCAATATATTAGAATACTCTATTTGGGTATGTTTCACCATCTTACCCCTGCTGCCCCTATAAAGCCAACAAGACTCAAAAAAGTTAATCTCTAAGGGTGGAATTTTGGGTTCCCGGTTTGGATGAACCTTTGCCAGAGTGTCTCAAGTCACACTATAGACGTGGGCTTTGGGGTCAGAGACACCTTGATTTGACTCCCCGATTCACCATTTATTAGTGATGTGACCTTGGGAAAAGTATTAAGCCTCACTTTCTTTATCTCTAAAATGGAGAACATAACAATGATCCTGCTCCACAGTGAGAAATTGAGATTTTGTATTTAATGTGTTGAGCACAGTGTAACCCATGCAAGCACTCCATAAGTAGTGGTGGTAGTGGTAGTAATAAAGATACTTGGTACAGCAATACCTGTGACTCCCAAATTCCAAGGCAGTATAAAGCCCATTTAAATCCTATGGAACCAGAAGTTTCAGGTTCCAGTCTTGTAGAGACACCTACCCAATATGTAACAGCAGCAAGTATTTACACATTGCCAGGCGTGTACTTTCTTCTTGGATACTGGGAATTATCAGGGGCAAACAAATCACAAGAGAAAATTTACAGCCCTGTCCAAAAGAAGCTCACGGATTAGGAGGAAGCAGATATAAAACATAATTACTGGCATTTATCCCTCTGTTCTGAAGACTTATGTACAACAAAGGATGGTAAGAGGACCCAAGAGAACAAAATCTTCCCAAGAGGATCAAAAAACACAGTCACAGAGATGAATTTTGAGTGGGGTCCTGAAGGATGAGTAGAAGTTTGCCATGTAGAAAATAGAGAAGGAATATACTGGGCAAAGAAACATGTGCAGGAAAAAATGAAGTAAAAGAATCTTCTAAGCATAACTATAACATTGAAACCACTGTAACAAATTAAATCCATGGCCACTTGCTCTGCATCATCAACAACCTGACTTTCTCTGGATCTGCTGCTACAAAGTGATTTCAGGGTCACACTAAACAATTCGTTCTTCCTTGACTAAAAACGATGCCTTGAGAATTCACTGATGGCCAGAGTGCAATCAATATTAATCAGGTAATATGCACTGGCCCTGAGATAACAAAGCATCCAGAATCCCTATGTATGAATTCATACTTAATCAATACTGCCTTATATGAGGAGAGGATTTTTTCACATTCCAAATCATTTTAGTAAGATGTTGAGAAAAATCAATAACTTATTAGATGCCAGTTTCCTCATTAAAACAAACTATTAATCACTGTTGTTTCCATCAGATTGGGGCCACAGTTCTGACTTTATTTCTTGGTGTTGCAAGGATGACAGTCAGAATATTTCAGGTGTTGGAAATATTTCAAGAAATTATTTTATTAACAAGAAATCATTGTTATTTTGTTAACAAAGTCTCTTCTCCTCCTAGCAATTATTTTTCACCAGTTTCAGCTGAAGTTAATAGTGTTCCATTTTTTCCTCTACTGAGACCTTTTTTTCTTCAGTAATGCATTGGGAGTCCATTTCCTATAGTAGCCCCATCTTGGCTGCAGTGTGCAGTCATTCTGTACATCATTTCTTCCAATGAATGGGGTAAACCTGTGAGCATGCACCCCACTACAAAATATATAAAGTTATATTCATCTCTAGTTTTAAGATGGCCCCTTTTTAGCAACTTGAAAGTACACATTAATGTACATATGTATTTTGTGAAATGGAAAAGTGAGATCCAGTCAACCATAGTGTTAAGTACATTCCTCAGCAAATGAGGACTTCTGGTCCTATTTCACTGAATTGTTAAGGGGCTTATTTCCCCAGGGATGGTTAACTTTTTAATCTTGTTGAACACAGATTTCAAGTTGCCTCCTCCATTGCCATTCTGCCATCATCTTCTCAGAAACAGAGATTTTGAACTACATGCTTATGAATTTATGAACAAGTTACTCCTATTACTAATGGAAATGTCCACTTATTAAAAAATAAAGTCTTCTTTATGTGAGCTAAACTTGAGAAACACTGAGTTAAACAAAATAATCTTACAAAATTACATAAGATACAGGTACTTTCCAGTAATCTTTGAGTAGCATTTCTTAAGAAATTGTGATCATTAAACCCAAATAATAGAAAAATAGCCATTTTATCTGGAGGTGGTTAGTTTTTGCATAAATACGTTTTCAAAGAGCATTCACATGTGTCTTCCCTACATGCTGCATAGTATGCTAGAAAGACACAGATGCTACATTTATTAGTCCTGAATTTGAATGCTGTCTAACCACTCTCAAACTGTGTCCTTAGACTTAGTCACTGCACGTCCCTAAGTCAGTACTGTCAGAGATTAAATGGGGATAAGTAATGTTTCACCTACCTACCTCACTGAATTATGATGATCAATGGAAATCACATGCGTAAAAGAATCTTATAATATCTGGGACCCCAATTAGTCAGTCTTACTGTGGCATTGCAATAAAAGAAGCACACCAAAAAGAACTCCAGCAACTGAAAGTTAAGTTATTCTGAAAAAAATTTTAGAATATTTTCTAAACATCTTTATAACCTCTGGGTAGAGAAATATTTCTTAAATTAGATCCCCAAAGCACAACTATAAAAAAAGATTGATGAATCCATCTGTATTAAAATGTAAAACTTCTCTTCATGAAAAGACACCACTAAGAAAGTGAAAACTTGGACTTCTCCAGTGGTCAAGACTCCGAGCTTCCACTGCAGGGGGCACAGGTTCGATCCCTGGATAGGAAGCTAAGATCCCACATGCTGCACGGCACCAAAAAAAACCAACAACGACAAAAAAAAAAAAAAAAGTGAAAACTTGAATCACAAATTGGGAGAAGAAATTTACAAACATATAACAAGAATTCTAATGAAGAATGCAAAAAGAACTCCTACAAATCAATAAGGAAAAGACAACATAATTAGAAACTGGGCAAGAACATGGATGGCATTTACAGAAGATGAAACTGAAATGACCAACAAATATATGAAAAGTTGATTAAACTCACAAATAATAAGAGAAATGAGAACCGTAATCCCAATGAGATAGGCAAAAAAATTTAGGTCTAGCATTACCAAGTGTTGATGAGGATACAGAGCAATGAATTCTTTTTCTATTTTTGTTTTTTTTTTTTAATTTATTTATTTTTGGCTGTGTTGGGTCTTCGTTTCTGTGCGAGGGCTTTCTCTAGTTGCAGCAAGCTGGAGCCGCTCTTCATCGCGGCGCGCGGGCCTCTCACTGTCGCGGCCTCTCTTGTTGCGGAGCACGGGCTCCAGACGCGCAGGCTCAGTAGTTGTGGCACACGGGCCTAGTTGCTCCACAGCACGTGGGATCTTCCCATACCAGGGCTCGGACCCGTGTCCCCTGCATTGGCAGGCGGATTCTCAACCACTGTGCCACCAGGGAAGCCCCAGAGCAATGAATTCTTAAAGCCTGTTGGAGTGAATGAAAATTGCAACCATCTCTTTGGAACACAACTTGGTTTATCCTACAAAGCTGAAGATGTGCTAACCCTCACATCCAGTAATTCTACTCTTAGGTATGTACCCTAGAGAAATTCTTGCACATGTGCCCCAGGAACCACATACAAGAAAGTTCATAACTCCATTGTTTGTAAGAGAAAAACACTGTAAGCAACACAACATCCTTAAAAAAAAAAGAGAGAGAATGGTAAATAAATTGTGGTATATTCATGGAATGGGTAATAACAATGAAAATGGACTACAGTTGTGCATATCAGTGTATATAAAGACCAGGAACATTGAGTTGAATGAAGAGCAAATCTCAGTAGAATATCTACAGTATGCTATTGATACAAAGATAATTCAAAAGAATATAAAAATTTAAACTACATTATTTAAGGATATACACATACAGAGTTGAACCATTATGAAGAGCAAAACTCACACACAAAATTCAGAAAACTGGTTACCTGGGGAGAGAGAAGGACACAGTCAGAAAGGGGCATCCAGGTGGATTGATGGGACTGGTAATGTTGTCTTTATTAAAGATGGGTTTTTATTGCTATTTACACCTTATATATGTTTTTATATAGATTTTTTTGTTATGCATGAATGTTTCATGCATACATTCTAAATCTTAATTTAACTTGTCTAATTCAGTATCTCAAAAACATTGCCCATGTAATCCTCTTATCTCCTCACACATACTAAAACCCTGTTGAGTTCAGTTAGGGAAACACTGCTCCAGGTCTTATAACCTCTCTTTTTTGGCAAAGAGACTTCCCCCAGCTAAGTCTCATGGCCATTCATTCCAGCAGGGCCAGGATGCAGCTACAGATGCAGAGCTTTCCCTGGGTTGAAGTGTCCCAGGATATTTTTGCACGTGTCCTTATAAGCAGACATAAACTGTGCATATTGGTCTTAACTTGGGTTTAAAAAGTGCTAGTCATGGAAGCAGCAGGTGGTCTGTTGATCTGTACTAAAGTAACTGACATTCAACTGTTCCATGTCCTTGGAGACCACTTTCCCTCCCCATTCTGTCCAGATACACGACAGGAGAAACAACACTCCAAGCCGAGATGCACACTCTCGTAAGAATGAAAATTACTCTGAAGAGCTCAGTGTTCTGGGGTTTACAGCAGAAGTACCTAGTTAGAGGCACCATTTTCAGAGGCAATTCCTCTCCTTAGCGAATGCCTAATAATCTTCAGATATAAATAGCTCCTGCTGGGCTTTTAAGTTCACACCTTGGTGAACTCATTGAGAGATACTTTACAGCTGGTTGCATTGCTGAGAACTCAACGTTTTTCTCCCGGGACTTTGCTGATAAGGGGCTTTTGAACTGGTGTGATTGGAGCAATATTAAACTCCCAGCCATGACCATTGGACTTTAGTCCCTCATTAGTATCAGGTGTAATGAGGTCGGGCAAAGAGGGGATTGTGTGCTGTTAAACTGAGTTGGCAATGATTGTTACCAATGGTGGAGCAGCCTACTATACTTTAAACCCCTGGTTCCAAGGGAATATTTCATTTTTGCTGCATTTGTCTTCCATTGTGAAGATGGATTTCATCATAATGATGCATCACCTGAGAAGATTCACTCTGCTGCTTCTAAACTCATATCTTGCAAATAAACATTTTATATTCTATAAGCCCCCTAGTTCTCAGAAGCCCTGCTCACTGCGATTGGGCCCACACAGCTCCCTGCTATTTGCTCCGGCACTTGCTTTTTCATCACTCACACCTCCCCTTTTCAGAGCTTGCCTTACTCTCTCCTTGCAAGGGATGCCACAAAGATGTTGGGCTCTCACTGCTTTTTCTCCATTTGCTTCTTCTAGAAATCTTCTCACTTACACACAGTTTCTAGCTGAAAAGCAAGTCATCTATCATCATATGAGGTGAAAATGGCACAGGGCATCATGCGCTAAAGCAGAACCAACATGATAATGGCAAATTTGTTTTCACTAAGTGTTAAATTGACTGAGATATCCTCACCACACTGATTTCACGTATGAGTTGGCATTTGAAGGGTAGGCAGCTGATACTTCCCTGATCCCAAGGGCAGGAGTTCAGCTGGGCAGCAGGACGATACTGGAATCAGAACCTGCAAAGTCATCCAGACGCTCTCCCTGTGTCTCATGTCACAGTTTCTCTCTGCCCATCTACTCAGTCTTCTCTCTCTTTGTTCACCAGCCTTCTCTGATCCCCAGAGCAGAACTCATGACTGCTCAGGTCTCCTGAGGATACATAGTACAGTCCAACCGTATTACTCTCAGTCCTAATTCCAAATTGCAAAGGTTGCAGTTTTGGTTTGCCCAGCTTGGGTCAGCTGTCCAATCCACTGCTGCAGGAGATCAGGGGCATGTTCAACCAAAGGGTCCTGGGGGCCATTTTCTCCAAATTGGGGAACCCAATTAAGAGGGTAATTATGAGCTGAGCAGACATTCCAAAATGTGTCCCCTATAAGCACCTAAGCTTAAAAACATAATAATACTTTAAAAAATCATTATGATGCATTGCTTTATCAGATATTTAACGAACCCATAATTTGTCAGACACTGAGGACTTAGATGAGGTCTAACAAAGTCCCGGGAGAAAAACGTGTTTTGTTTGTCTCTAGCTATATTGACTAGGAATGTTTTGTAGATATAATTATTTAGGCAAAAAATTTCACCACTAGCGGGCTTCCCTGGTGGCTCAGCAGTTAAGAATCCACCTGCCAATGCAGGGGACACGGGTTCGAGCCCTGGTCTGGGAAGATCCCACATGCCATGGAGCAACTAAGCCCATGCGCCACAACTACTGAGCCTGCGCTCTAGAGCCTGTGATCCATGACTACTAAGCCCATGTGCCACAACTACGGAAGCCCACGCGCCTAGAGCCCATGCTCTGCAACAAGAGAAGCCACCGCAATAAGAAGCCCGTGCACCGCAAGGAAGAGTAGCCCCCACTCGCTGCAACTACAGAAAGCCTGTGTGCAGCAAGGAAGACACAACGCAGCCAAAACTAAATAAATTAAAAATAAATAATTAAAAAATAAAAATTAAAATACTTAAAAAACAAAATTCCACCGCTAGGAAGACATATTTGACTACACTTGCTCAAACTGAAATTAAGATGGATTAAGACAGAGGATCTCATTCTGATTTGTGAAGTTATTTGTATGAAAAGTCTTACAAGGTAAAAATTAAATTGCATTTAGTTATGCATTTAATTAATTCTTTATTGAGGAGAATAAAATTATATGAAATAACAACTCTTCCATAAATTCAGGACATATGGTCATTTTCCAATGGAGATCAATATAATGGGAGTTTACTTGGATTTCCTGCCAAAGAATAGTTTCTTTAGCATATAGACATAACTTAGAGGTTGAAGACAGCAAAAGAAGGTCTCACTGAGGAACATTCTGGTATCTCTTCACCTATAAATTTCCTAGTGTGGGGAAGACAGATGTGTCCACTAAATAGAGCTTAATAATAATTCTTCTGAGAGTTTAGAACTTGTGCTATCTAATATGATTCCCTCTATTTCCACAACCCCCCTTGCCCGCAGTGCATTCTCACTTGGGTGTCATCTCATCAAACAGGAAGATCATAAACTCTCAGGGTTAGGAGGTACCTTAAAGGTCAATGATCTTTATTAACAGCAAAGGCTTCTATTCGCATCATCCCACATTCAGTTGCCCTTGCAGGAAAAAGTAATAATCCTGCTCCATTGATGGGCATAGCTTCACCATGTTTATAGAACCAAAGCAATCAGATTCCCATGACAGGCCTTCTCTTAGTCTTAGTGGGTTTTCCATTTGTAGGAAGTCCCCATGAGCCACAGATATTTAAGAAATCTTAATATGTAAAAGAAGCTTGGTGTGCTTGCAAAATAATGACCCCCTCAAAGATGTCCATATCCTAGTCGCTGATACTTGTGAATACATTATATGACACAATAAGGGAGAAGTCAGGTTATCAATGAGTTAACCTTGAGATGGGGAGATTATCCTATCCTGGACTATCCAGGTAGGCACCATGTAATCACAGGGTCCTTAGAAGTGGAAGTAGAAGTAAGAAAGTGAAGGTCAGAGGCAGAGAGAGATTGGAGGAAGCTACCCTGATAGTTTTGAAGATGCAGGAAGAGGTCACCAGCTAAGAGATCTGGGGGACCTCTAGAAGCTGAAAAAAGAGAAGGAAATGGGTTCTCCCCAGAGCCTCCAGAAAGGAACACAGCTCTGCCAGCATATTGATTTAACCCCAGTAAGAAACCATTTAGGACCTCTGACCCCCAGAACTATAAAAGGATAAATCTGTATTGTTTTAAACCACTAGGTTTGTGGTAATTTGTTAAAGCAGCAATAGAAAACTAACACACAGGTGGTTAAACGTTAGAGACTATCAAGAGACATTTCCTCCCAAGGCCTCTTGGAAATCTCACAGGGAGCAAACATCCCAGGAGCAGAGCTGCCTGTCTTTTTGGCCCCCAAAGGTCAGCCTGCTACTACTCAACTACTGAAGGCTTTTTACCATGGCAGAATGATGTGAAAATTTCAGGCTAATTAGACATTCATGCGCAAAATAGTTTGGAGGAGAGAGTGAAAGTGGGGAGAAATTAAAGGGCATCATATAATGGGCCATGTACGAGGTGATGGAGCACAGGAACCAAGCAGCAGAGGTTAAAGAAAAGTCATGATTATCAGGATTACCCCATCGCCTCTGCCACCAAAAGCCCTAGAGCCACACTAGCCTCCTTCTGTTCCTAGAACTTACCAAGGTCATCCAGGGCTTGGGCCCTTCTGCCCGGAAAGCTCATTCCCCTACTACTGGTGCATGGACTTTTCAGACCTCACCCTAAATGGCACCTCCTGATAATTCTATAGCAGCCACCCAGGCAGTTTTATATCACTTGCTTTAATTCTCTTCTTAGCACTTACCAATAATTTTCTGATTTACATGCTTATATACGTGTTCATTATCTATCTTTCTCAGACAGAATATAAGCTCCATGAGAGCAAGTACCTTGTCTGTTTTCTTCACACATATCCTCAGGGCTTAACTCAGTACCTGGCACTTAGCAGGTGCTCAATAAATATATGTAGCATGAACAAATGACAGAGGAAAGGTCTTAGTTATACATTAGATGCAGGTGAAAATGAAAGAATGTGTCACATATGGCTCCAAAGTTTTTAGTTTTAAGTGACTAGGAGATGGTGGTGCCACTGACACAGATAGGAGAACAGAGGGAAAGGAAGTTTGGGGCATAAAGCCAAGGATGAGTTTGGTTTTTAACGTGCTGGGCATGAAGTAAGAGCAGAAAGTCCTGTAGGCATGTGAACTCAGCAAGTCCAAAGTTCCACTTGGTCTCTCATTATTTTCCTAAACTGACCCCCGTCCTCTCCTCCAACTACCTCATTTGGTGACACCACATTCAGGCAGCTGTCTCCACTGGAAAGCTCAGAATTCATTCTGGACTCCTTTCTCTCACCCATTCTAACATCCAATCAGGCCAATTTTGGCAATTTTCAAATTGCCAAACTTAAATAAGAGGTATATCTTTTCTTTCACAAAAAGACAAATAGCCTACATTTGCTGCCCTTTTCTTGATGGTGTTAGTACACTACCTCCCAGTTGTTTCTGAAAACAAAAACAAAAGCAAATAAACAAAAAACTACATACTCAGTCCCTTCAAAGTAAAGATAACATTTTGACAATGAGTGAGAAAGTAACTACTTTTCAAAAGAAACCCCTACTGAAGAGATATTTGAAAACAGAAGTTTGGAAATGTTTCCATCATTTTTGTGGTTTTACTGCCAAAAATGATATAAAGGCATCACGTATACAAACATTTGTATTAGAACTCTTTAAGGACTTGGGATAGATATAGAATTTACTGACCTGTTTTTTTAAATTTTTAAACAGAGGTTTAGAAATTGAAACATTTGTCAACACTATGAAAAACATGTACCCCTGCCAATTAGCTTACAAGAACAACTGATTGATACCAGGGATAAAGGAAACTTACTGACTTGAATTTCAACAAAACAATTACATAATTGCTAGATAGAACTTGAACTGAATCTGTTGACTCAGGAAGTGCATTTCCATTGTGGGGGGATATCACTTTATGAGGCCTTATGCACTACATCAGCCATTAAAACCAAAACTGAAATAAACTTAGAGCAAGACCTGCAAATCATAGCGTCACAAGAATAAACCAAGATTTTAAAAAATAATTAGACAAAATCACGAGGTTTTTTTAATACGTAAATAAAAATTATTTTAAATGTTTTAATCTCATTTATCTTATCCTTTTACAATTTCCATTTTGGAGGATGTTTTTAAACAGGCACAATATATTAGTGCAGCAATAAACATATGTAATTTATTTGAAAAGTAACTACGTTGGGAGTATGTGGCTGAGATTTCCTTGCCTACGGGATGCTTAATCACTGCTCTACGAAGCCAGAGGAATCGCCGTAAAATGCACGTGAGATTTCCATGCTGTGGCATGGAAACCCTTCCCCGGCTTTGCATTCTTCGTGGCCACAGTCCTCTCAGGACCAACGAGATGGGTAATATACACACACGGAGGTGTACTGTCCTCTGGGTGTACTCACATTTGATGAAACCCCCAAATCTTGGTAAGAAGGTAAAGTGCAGAGGCAATCTGTTAATGCCATGCTGCTAGCTTGATGCTTGGATGAGGTGAGCAGGGAGTTATTCTCAAGCCCTGGCTCCTAGCCCTAGCTCTATCCCTTCCTCTCTCTCTGTCTCAAGAAAACATATGGAATGCCAGTGGGGGAGAGTCACAATGTTATGGGGATAACCTTGAATTGGCTCTAATTTAAGTTTTTTAAGGAGTAAAGCCATCACAAACCCAACACTTTATCATTAGTAACATTATTTGGTTACACCTGGTGAGTCAAAAAGCCTATGACTTACAGAATCAAATCTCAGCTCCTTAGCAGTGTTCTTGACCCTACCTTCCTCTCAGGTCTCATTTCCTACCAACCTCAGTCTCACACTTTACACTCTGTTGCCTGCACATACCATCTACTTCTCACCTTGTTCATACAGTCCCTCTTTGCCCAAAATGTCCTCCATTGTGTATCCCCATCCAGCTAACTTCTATTCTTCCATTAAGACCAGGCTTAAACCCCCTCTTCCAGGAAGTCGTCCTTGACCTACTCAGGCTACCTTTGTTGGTAGCTCCATCTTACTGTTTATGTTCCCATCATACTGTTGCATGGCTCTATCACTGTACCAAAATTATCCATTTATGGGTTGGTCACCCCCACCAGACTGTGAGCTTTATTTTAAGCTGCGGATGGAGTCTTAGTGGTAAGCACAATGCCTGGCATGTAGCAGACATTCCATAGATGTTTGCTGAATGAGTGAGACACTGAGTGAGTGAGTGAATCAAATAGCAGCAGTAAGTCGTCGGATATTTAGGACTGACTGAATCAAAGGTTAATCTAATGACAAAACATCTGCATTTAATTACTGACCCTTCATTGCCTAAGAATATAACTTTAATGAGAAGTTGCCAAAGAATGAGAAATTACAAGGGAAGTAGCATTGGGGGAGGGGTGTCAGTGAAAAGATAGAGAAGAGGAGAGGACCATGGATAGGGACACTCTGCCTACCCTCCCAAACAGGGCTACTTCTCCCCCTTCACAGGTACACCCACAGAGCAAAGACCTCTGAAGTAGCATACAGCGAAAGAGGGTTGGCAGCCCCAGGACTGCCTGACATTAACTCTTTAGTTGCTGTATTTTCCAGAGGTCTAGAGGAACCAGGAAGTGTGGACAGTGGAGAGGGGCTCTCAGGGAACCCTGGACTGTGGCTATTTTCCAACAGGTATGAAACTATTTCAATTTTTTTAAACAATTGGTACAGGCACATCAGTGAATATCAGCTTAATATCAGCCTGCTTATAGGTAAATCAGGTAATATTGTCTATACCCGTGTACCTCCATGGAGAATAGTGGCCCCTTTAAAGGCTGAGGATTTTTTCATTGGTTAAGAACTACTTCCCCCTTGACATTTGAGAACACTTTCTTTCTCAGGACTTGGTGGATAGGGCAAGCTCTAAACAAGCCCTGAGTGATTTTTTTTTTCCCCACTCCTTTTGTTCACCTTAAAAACTTGCCTGTAATTGTGTCCGGTAACTCTGTTCTTCCCCCTTGGCGATGAAATGAAAACTGATTCAGGCCTTACCATGTGGGGGACTTTTAGTCACAAAAAGCAACAGCCTCATAGTTATTTGCATTCTAAGCTTCCTCCTTCAAGTAATTGGAAGAGATTTTGATTCAGTTCTTAACCTAGTTTTTACAGAGCCTCCACCAAATGCCTCAGACACAGACATACTTTATCACTCTCGGCTAAATAAATGAAATGGGCTTTCATCAGAAATGATCAGTCCTCCTCCCAGAGAGAGTTTCTATGATTCCAGCAGTTCATGGGTTTTTTTTTCCTTCTCACCTAATGGATTTATTTCTCAATTGATTGTCTTTCCACATCAAGTATAAGCTGCAGCTCTTTCCCACGTGGAGCTCACTCGGTGTTTCCATTTTCCAGGAGTGATTCACTCTCAGAAGGTGAAAGGTGGGGGGCTCTGAAATTACCTAAAATAACTGCAATGTACAAAGCAGCTGATCAAATTATTTTGAAGGGCTGATGAATGCTTTAAAAATCTCTACCCTGAATGTAATTGCCAAGGCAGGGGAATAAAATTTTTTCCTCTACTCTTCTTGGTTCTTTGGTTGGTCTAATAATCAAGTTAACATAGGACGTATTAACAGGAGAAAAACAAATTTAATTACTTATGTACAGGGGCCACATAAGAATATGAGACAAGTAGTTAGGCAATTGAGGCTTATATGCCATCTGAGCTAAGGAGAAGGGGGTAGGGATCTGGCACTTCAAAGGGGAAAAAAAACAATCTGGAAGATGGGAAGAGCAAATGTTTGGCAACAAACATTTGCACCCTGTGCCATGTAAAGACAATGAGACACAAGGAGGAATTGTATCTCTGGAATTGGAGAGTCACACTCTCCCCCAACTTATCACACTTAGCCCATATTCTTTGTAGTTATCTATGGTAATCTCTTCCTGGACCAGGCCCTCTACCTAAATTCTTTTAGGCAGTTAAGGGAAAGGTAAAAGCTTTTTTTAATCTGCTGGGTCTGGATTGCCTTCAGCTCAAAACAGTCCACATGACAAAGTGGCACATTCTGAACCCCTTTACCAATGTTTCTCAAAGTGCACTTTGGGGCCACCTGCATCCCCATCACCCACATGCTTGTTAAACATGCAAAGTCCCAGGTCCCATCAAAGGACCAAACTTTTCATGGTAAGGGCCTGAAAATCTGTACTTAAAAGAAAAGTTTTAATCAAAAGTAGAATATACATACAGAAGAGTACACACACCATAAATGGACACCTTGCTGAAGTTTCACAACTAAACCTGTCTGAAAGACCAGCACTCACATCAAGAACCAGAATATCACTGATATCCCAGAGGCTCCCTTCTGCTCCCTTTCATTTACAACCTATTTCCCCACCCCAAGGTTAACCACTATCTTAACTTCTAAGGCCACAGATTAGTTTCATCTGAGGTCTTGATTTTCTTTTTTTGAAGTCTATAAATGGAATCATACAGTATGCATTCTTTTGTCTGGCTTCTTTTATTGATTATATTTGTGAGATTCATCCATATTGTTGCATGTGGTTGTAGTTTGTTCATTCTCTTTGGTTGAATGGTATTCCACTGTGTGATTATACCAAAATTTACTTATACATTCAACTTAACTTTAAATGATAATGAAATACTGCTATATAACCACCAGAATGGCTAAAATTAAAACAGAAAATAATAAGTGTTGCTGAGGATGTGGAACAACAGAAACTCTTACATACTGAGCGAGGGACTATAAATTGGTACATTACTTTGGAACACTTTTTGGCAGTATTCTACTAACACTGAATATGTGGCTAACTGATGATGCAGAAATTCCACTCCTAGTTATATGCCCCACAGAAATATATACATATGTTCACCACAATGACACAACCTAAAATGTGCACAGCTGTTCATAATAGTCAAAAACATGATACTACCTAAGTCATCAGCAATTGAGCCAAATCTGCATTTTTAACAAGTCCACCAGCTGATTCTTATGCACACAAAACTTTGAGAATCTTTGCATTCGATATTCTGAAGATTTACATTGAGACTAAGCCTGGGAATTTCAGCAACTATCAAAATCCATTAGGTCAATGTGTTTGAATTTGTCAAAGAAAAAAGATATTTTCTCATCATTAAACTTACAAAAGGACTTCAAGTAGGAGTTTATACTTAAGCACCATATACATTTCCCCATTACTTTGAAAGCTGAGTGCTAGAGAAAAGTGTTTCACAAAATGTGTTAAAATTTTAATTGTGTTCTCACAGCCATGGACTTAGGGCAGCTGCTGCTATTCCTCAATCACACTATCACTGTTGTGAATGAATATTTCACATACTGCCATTTTCCCATGAAGTTCCCCTGATTAAATAAAAACTTGGATTTATAAGCTCAAGAAATAACTGGGAAAAAACTCAGCTCTTAGAAACTTTGACAAGAAGCAATTGAGCAGACCCCTACTCTGAAGTCAAGTGTGAGAGTTTATTGTATGTTGGTGGCAGCTGACAGATTTTGAATAATCACCTGCAAAAAGGACTACCCTTAAGATGAGTGGCCTTAAATAACACACAGATAACTCAATTATCACTCCTAAGGAGGTGGAAAAACACCCATAAGCAAACCACCTTAAAGATGAACAAAGAGGGACTTCCCTGGTGGCGCAGGGGTTAAGAATCCACCTGTCAATGCAGGGGACACGGGTTCGATCCTGGTCCGGGAAGATCCACATGCTGCGGAGCAACTAAGCCTGTGCGCCACAACTACTGAGCCTGCGCCCTAGAGCCTAAGAGCCACAACTCCTGAAGCCTGGCACGCCTAGAGCCTGTGCTCCGCAGCAAGAGAAGCCACTGCAATGAGAAGCACGCGCACCACAATGAAGAGTAGCCCCCACTCGCTGCAACTAGAGAGAGCTGACATGCAGCAACGAAGACACAACCCAGCCAAAAATAAATAAATTTATATATTAAAAAAAAATGATGAACAAAGAAACAGCCATTCTTATGCCTCAGGATTTCCACAGACGAAAAACGATCCAAACAAACCCCAAATGCAAACTATTTGGAATCAAAATGTTTAGAACTGAAAAAGACCTTAAAGAACATCTACAAAGAGGAAAGGAGACTCTTACGTGGATATAATGAAATAAGCAAAATTATACATGGCTGTGATTTTAAAATAATGCCCTGTAGCCAGACTTAGGCACTCAATAAACTGAATTTAGACTCTATGTGAGATATCTCAGCAGTTACTTAAAAAGCACAACAAACTTAAGGAAAATTTAGCATCTCCAGCTGTAAGCCATGAACCTGTCCTTCTAAAACTAGTATCATCGCATATATTACTCCTTTTGTTGTATTTATAATGGACTATTCAGAGGTAACCTACCAAGTTACAAGGTGAAAGCTTACTTGCAGGCACCAATATCTCATACCTAAGGTTCAGAAGGGCACAGTGGTATTAATATTTAGGACAACTCTACACTTAAGGGGAAGTGTATGTCAGCCTTAGCAGGTAAAATGAAAGAGTGTTGTCCCTGGGCCTTGGGAAACAAACGCCTTCTATGCGCAAGTGACTGTGATATAACAAATATGGAGGAAGAACTCTAGCAGCAGGAAGTTCAATGGCTGAGGAGAGAGGGGAAAAAATCCCCCTACCTTTCATCATTAATCTGCTCAGTCTCAAGAGAGATGGCAAATACTTAGAATATCAAGAGGCTTCGTCACTTACAAAAAGCAGCCCGTCTGGGAATACACGTCTAATCCGCCCTAAATTCCAGAACATCACTTCACTTGGCCCTTAAGATCAAGTTTAACTTGCCAGGCAGTGAAGTTACAAGGAGAGGGAGGGATGGAGGTGGAGGAGGTGATAATAGTTGGCCTGTGCACAAGAAAAGGGAGTGCTGGCAAGTCTAGGCTTTGGAATGTCCTGTCTTTGTGCCCTCTGAGGACTCCTCCACCCTGTCATTCATGCTTCCTAGAATGGTAGCCTCAAAGGGTATTGTCAAGTGAAGGACTCTCTTTGTGTTGGTAGTTTTTTGTAAAGAAAAGAGCTTGACTCTTTAGGACAATGAAATGATTCTAAATGTGGTGATTTTTTTTTTTTTTAAAGTTAGATGCTAGCCTGGCATTTAGTGGTTCTTTGAGACAAAAGCTTTATCCTCATCATTTAGTTTACTTGGACTGCACAGGAGTTTTCTAAACAAAAATGGTCTCTGACAGTGTTACTAGTGAACTCCCTGTAATTTCAGGTCTAAAATACAGCTTCGTCCACAGACAGCAAATACAAACCAAGGACAACTTCGGCCCGCTGAGGCCCTCCTCCTCCATGTGGGAGATAGTTGCTGGCACGCTTGGGTGGTTCTGTGCTCCCGAGCTCTAATTAAGTTCACGTGGACAACAGGGCTGCTGCAGCTGCCAGCAGGGTGAGGCCATGCGTCTGTGCCAAGCAGACCTGTTGTTCTGCTGCTTGTACCCCATTCTTAAGGTCATCCTGGTACTACCCTGGCCCAGGCTCTATCTCACCTTCTCCTTTATGGGTCAACCAAGCAATCCCAGTTGGGAATCCCTTACATTTCTGACAAATAGGGGAAACTTGTGCAATGACTGGATAATACCCATTGAGGCCACCCTGGTACAGACCTGAGTCCCTCACATTTGTGTCGTATAGGGGAGTGGACAAAGGTATACATGGGCCAGATACATGGGACATAAGCTCCATGATAGCAGGTGTTTGTGTGTGCTTTATTCAGGTCTACCTCCCCAGGGCCTAGAAAAGTGCCCCGCATATAAACAGGAGCTAGATAAATGTTTGGTGGGTGTAATGCTGACGAAGAGAAGATGAGAGCATGAGTTAGAAGGAACCAGGGACCAGCAACGTGGACCTGGTTCTTTTTTTAAATTTATTTTTAAATTTATTTTATTTATTTGGTTGCACCAGGTCTTAGTTGCGACAGGAGGGCTCTTAGTTTTGGAATGTGTGCTCCTTAGCTGCAGCAGGCAGGCTCCTTACTTGTGGCTTGCTGGCTCCTTAGTTGAGGCATGTGAACTCTCAGTTGCAGCATGCATGTGGGATCTAGTTCCCCAAGCAGGGATCGAACACAGGCCCCCTGTACTGGGAGCATGGAGTCGTAACCACTGCCCACCAGGGAAGTCCCTGTGGACCTGGTACTTAAGAGCTAAAAATAAGAGAAAGGCATCTGCACCTGGTAGTACTCAACACCCATTGCAGGCTTTAAAAAAACTAGATCATCAAGATAAATCCTCCATCATTAGTGTTTTTTTCATTAATTTGGCAAATGTTTATTGCATACCCACATTGTACTAAGCACCGTCTAGGTGCCAGGCATACCAAAATGAAAAGACAAAATCCATGTTCTCATGAAGTTTACATTCTATTAGGGAAGACAGACAATAAACACACAGGTATTTTCGAGAGTTTTAAGAGAGAAGAAGAAAATAAAATAACCATTAAAGCAGGACAAAGTGATGGCGGAAGAGCGGTGCTATTGCTTCTTCTAGGATAGTCTAAGAAGGTCTCTCGGAGGACCACATATTTGATCTGAGACCTGAATGTTGAGAAGAAAGCAGCCAGGGGAACTTCTGGCAGAAGAACATTCCAGCTGGGAAGAGCAAAGGCCCATAGACATGGGTGCCTTGGGAATGTTGAGGGACAGAATGTGTAGATAGAGACAGAGGCTGAGAGCGGGAATGGGTAGAGGAAGGTTGAGGTGTGGGTCCTTGGAACCCTTGGTGAGGAGCTTACATTCTATTTCAAAGTGAAAAGAAACCATAAAATAAATTTAAGTGTGAGAGTAGATTGATCTTTACCCATTAAAAAGATCTCTCCAGCTGCTGTTTAAAGAATGGCTATGGGGAGGAAGCAGAGAGGCTAGTTAGGAGGCTAGTGGCTGCTAGTTGCAGTCACTTGGTTGGGCTGTAGCAGTGGAGGTGTTGAGAAGTGGTCAGCTTTGGATACTGTGTGCAGCTGCAGGACCTGATGATGGATGACAGGTGAGGTAAGAAATCAAGTGAAGAATGGGAGACTCCTAGCATTTTGACTAAGCAATTGAGTAGATAGTGGTACTACTTACTGATATGGGGAGGTTGAGAGAGGAGAAACCGAATGGGGTGGATGTGGAATCACGAGTATCTTTTAGCCATGTTGTATTTGAAGTTGACTGTTAGACGTCCAAGGGTCTCATGATGTTAAGCAATAGTTGGATATACAACTCTAAAGGTATGAGCAAAAATAGGGCTAGAGATAGTGACTCAGGGGTCATCAGCACATTCATGCTGTGTAAAGTTCTGGGCCTGGATGAGACTACCTCGGCAGAGCAGCTTCCCCTCAGTAGCATCTTCTGCAGAGATAACTAGCTCTGGGGTTAATGGAGAGCTCCCCAGCACCCTGCTAACTCATAGAAAAATTTATTTCAGACCCATTTGTGTTGCCTTTGTTAATGTAATGTGAAAAAATGAGGGGAAATTATAGGGAAAAAATGTCTGATCCACATGAAACTTCAAGGATGATGAAAGTTCCTTTTAACTAGATAATCAAGAGGGAAAAGCAGCAAAATGTAAAAGCGAAACACAAATAATCATTCTTCTCTAACTTGGTTTCAAGCCTGTTTTCCTGGTAATGCCATGTGAAAGACTGGGGGTGGAGGTAGGAAAGAGCCTCCAAGCATTCCTTTTTAATGACATCATTGATTCTAACCAACGAATCAAGGGCCCTGGGACAGCAGGACTTAGGAGATAAGGAAAAGGGCAAACCATTAACATTTAGGTAACATAAACACAGAATCTTTTTGGTTTTTACACTTTTAAAATATTCCATTCTAAAACCTAGGATGCTTCATTCCAAATATATTTGACTTTCATTTTAAATTGTAAGGTCTCATATTTACTGCAATAAGCTTCAAAGGTACATCTGTAATTACAAGAAGAAAACTAAAGCTTAAAGTTCTTTGACAAATAGACCTAGTTTTCTATTTTGCTACTGGGAACCTAGGCAGACTGCACATTGTATTTTATAACCAAATCCCCCAGAGTCCTTACACAAAACCTAAGCCATATACACATCTCTACTTTGAAACAGTGGAATCTTGGGGTGCAGCCAACCTTCACAAAACAAGTCAAGGAATTTCCCATGATGCCAAGGACTCTAGTCAGAGTTTGTAGTATATGGGCCACCACTTTCCCCTTTTACCCAGTTCAAATTTTTTTTTTTTTTTTTTTTTTTTTCCCGTACGTGGGCCTCTCACTGCCGTGGCCTCTCCCGTTGCGGAGCACAGGCTCTGGACGCGGAGGCTCAGCGGCCATGGCTCACGGGCCCGGCCGCTCCGCGGCATGTGGGATCGTCCCGGACCGGGGCACAAACCCGTGTCCCCTGCATCGGCAGGCGGACTCTCAACCACTGCGCCACCAGGGAAGCCCAAAGAAAGTTTTTTTGTTTTTTTGGTTTGTTTTTTTGGTTTTTTGTTTTGTTTTGTTTTTTTGAGGTACGCGGGCCTCTCACTGTTGTCAAATATTTTTTTAAGAAAGGAAGGAAGAAAAGAAGGAAGGAGGGAAGGAAGGAAGGAAGGAAGGAAGTCTCAGATACATAGATGGATAGATAGATAGATAGATAGATAGATGATAGTTCTTTCATGCTTCTATACCTTTGTACACATTCTACCCTCTCTTATCACACTTATTTGTTCTGCATGCCTATGTCTCCCATTTATATCTTTCACATTCATATCCTGGTCTACCATCACACCTAAAGGAAGAGGTCACAGGTAGAATATTTTTAAAATTCCTCACAGTTTAGGTCCTTTGGTCGGTTGACTGTATTCATGGCCCCAGTTCCTCACTTGTGCCATGTATGTGGCAGTGCTCTCATGCTCTGGGCTGAGTATTCTGCCCCACCCCTGACTCTGGGCTCAGAGAGGGGACTTGCTTCGGCCAAAGGGGTGTTAGCAAACAATTCAAGCAGAGGCTGTAAAAGTGCTTGCACATTTCCACTTGTACTCACGTGCCTCTACCATTTCCGTGAGAACATGTTCAGGCGAACCTGCTGGCTAGTTATGTAGCACAGTGGTCCCCAACCTTTGTTGCACCAGGGACCAGTTTCATGGAAGACAATTTTTCCACGGACGAGGAAGGGGGCGCAGATGGAATGGCTCAGGTGGCAATGCGAGGGATGGGGAGTGATGGGGGGCGGCAGATACAGCGTCACCTGCTCACTCACCTGCCGCTCACCTCCTGCTGTGCGGCCCGGGTCCTAACACACAGGAGGACTGGGGACTCCTGATGTAGCAGAACCAAGTTGCCATGGTTGCCACACAGCCAAGGCTATCCTAGAGCAGCTCACCAATCCTCAGACAAGTAAATGAACCCATCCTACATCAGCAGAGCTGCTAAGCCAACTCACAGCTGATTACAGGTTCATAAACAAGTGCAGCCCAGAGAAACCAAGCCCAGTGCAGAGCAGAGTCATGAGCTAAATCAGGGGTCAGCCTACTATGACCCATGGGCCAAATCTGGCCCACCACCTGTTTTTACATGGCCCATGGAAAAAAGTAATCACAGGCCATTCAATTTCATGGTTGAAAAAAATAAAAATAACATTTCATAACACATGAAATAATATTTTATAAGAAAAATTATATGAAATTCAAATTTCAGTTCCATTAAAGTTTTATTGGAACATAGACACATTCATTTGTTTATATATTGTCTATGGCTGTCTTTGCACTACAAAGGCAGAGCTGAGTGTTTGTGACATGGCCTGAGAAGCCTAAAATATTTACTTTCTGGCCCCATAAGAAAAAAGATTGCTACCCCCTGACTAAGTGAATGTTTATTGCTGTATGCCCCTGGGGCTCAACGGTATTTTGTTACAGTGCATCACTGAAGCAAAAGTTCACCGACACAACTTCTCATCTGAAAGCTAATTCCTTTCTCTCCCATTAGAGAGTGCTGGTGAAGCAGCAGGGGCTCAGGGTCAGAACAAAACCAGGCCCTCCTCACCACCACAGGGCTGAACTTCACCACCAAGGCTCCAAGGAAGAATGCCAGTACATCAAAGAATGTCACCTTCTTCAATGGTTCCCAGTCCAGGGAACAGATCACATCGACCTCTCTGCCACAGTGAGTGACAAGTGAGGATCCAAAAGGCCCCTATCCTGATGACAGAGCCACAAAACCTATGAGCCAGGGATTCCACATATTGCCAGCTGTATACCCAGAGATCAACTTGCATAGGAGCAGAGGTAGGGAGAAGAAATATGGAAGAGGAAACGAAACTGAGTGTTTACCTAGATCATCATATTGGACTAAGTTTACCAAATTGGACTAAAATTTAATTCCCACCTTGGAACCCAGCGATGGAAACTTGGAGGAACATTATTTCAATTAATAAAGAAAAATTAACAAGTTACATGTTCTTTTCCTCTTTCAGTATAATATGAGCTAATTTTACAAACCTGACAGGAATTTTTGTGGAATAAATAAATAGATTAATGAACAAATGAATGGTAAACTTCCCACCATACCGCTGTGTACTCTTACTAACACCTCCTGGCATTTCTACCCAGTCAAGTTATTAGTCCGGAAATAACCCATTCTTCCTCTTGAACTGCCTTCCAACTTCCAGAAGCAAGCAGTAACTTTTAGGTCCAGGACCCCTCATTCAGAAATGCCTAAACACCCTCCCTCTGATCCTTTGGTTCAGGAATCTAAATAGGTGGTCTCAAAGACTTAGATAAATTTACATGAAACAGGCATCTTCTGGGTTAGAGGAACTTGGATCTTTCAGTAGACTTTGGCCTTAAACCTGTACTGAATATCTTCTGAGATTGTAACGAGGCAATGTTTTCCCCAAGAGGAGAAAAAGTCAGATTCCCACATCTGGAGTTTGACCTTTGTGCATGTTGTCATTTCACCCACCATAGGAAACCTTTCTGGGATGGGCTGAAATGTGTAACTTCTCAACAGTGAGGCTGGTAGCAATCCCACCCAGCTGTGTGGAACGGGAAGTGACAGGGTAATTAATATTCTGTTAAAATTTCAGGGGGCTACACTAAAGCTGGCCAGATTTCAGGGCTGACTCATCATGTTAAAACCAAACATGGTATTATCTGTCCACTCTGCTGACTCACTTGTCATCCCTAAGAAATATGTACCAGGCAGAGCTGCAAGGTCTTGGATCTGCCTTTTTAGGGGGTTACCCTTCAGTACCAGCCATGCCAGTTCACTCTGTGAAGAAGCTTCTATAATAAGCCACGGATGGTTTTCAAATGTGTGAGGGACTGTTTTGTGAAGGGAGATGGCCAGCCTCTTTCCTGCATTGCTTTATATGAAAAAAACCAGCATGGATAGCCAACACAACTGACATTTGAGAAGAACCATAGCATTTCCAAGCTGGAAGGGAGGCTTAGAGATCAAGCTAGAAGTACTTTCCTAAGAGGGTGGGAGGATATAGAGCACAGTGGATAAGAGCTTTGAGTCAGGCATCCTGAATTCATGTCCCATCTCTGCCACTCATAGTGGAATTATAAGTAGGAGGATAATGTAGCTATTAAGTAACTTTAAGCAAATTGCTCAGACTCCCTGAGCTTCGATTTCCTTATCTGTAAAATGAGGAATAATTATAGTACCCGTCTCATTGGGCTATTGTGAGGATTAAAGGGGATAAAGTATAAAAAGAGTACAGTGCTTTGCACAAAGTGCTCAAATAGCAGCTATTATTAAGGCTGATGGGGCAATCCATGGAAACCTCTTTCCTGGAAACAGGATAGATCCCCCATGTGTTTGGTATTAGATGGGTAAAGGGTAGAAGAATATCATTGCAAGCTGGGTACTGATGGGGGTGGGGCAGGCAAAAGAGGAAAAGTTGCCCAGAGAAAGGATGGGTCCTCAGTGTCTTCAGGGGCTGTGCCTTGGGACCTCAAGTAGGGAAGGCCCCATCTTTTGGTCCCAGTTTTAGATCTGCTGAAGATAGTCATTCATTTTCCAAAAAAGACCTCTCTGATTATAAGTCTTTGAAGGCTCTGCTCAGATTTCCCTTTAAGGGCCTTAAATGCACACACAAGCCAGCACAGACCAGTTTAAAAAAAAAAAAAAGCCTGGCCAGTAATGGCACACAGAAACTGATACTTACATGATACTGTTAAGTGCACTCTTTTTAAACCACTAATTCTTATTCCACGAAAAGTGGTCTTTATGGCAAAGTCCTTAAGAGATCCAACAGCTTGTATAACCAGCAAACCTCATGGTTGGTTAGCAGCTTCAGGACTTGGATTCCCAGTGATAAACAAAAGAATTCCAAAGGCCACAATCCATAAACTCTCCATAGAAACATATGGAACTACTTAAGTCAGTTGGCTCAGAGCTGTTGTTTTGAAAACAAGTATCCTCAGCCAGAATCTCCACTGAGTGCTATTTATTGAATGGTTAGAAGGGCAAGACCCGGTGGGTCCTGTAGGGCAGCTCTTCAGCAGTCTCAAACATCCTGCAGATATCTCTCTGAGCCTCCTGATACCCAGGAGAGGATAGGGGAAGTCTGTACATTTCTACCCATTCCACCAAAGGCATCGAGGACACTCATTGAGGAGTGTGCACTCCTCAAATATCCTTCTACAAATCTCTGATCGCAAGATCGTATGCCTCCAACTCTCTCCTTTCTTACTCTCATTTCTTTTTTGATGATCACCCCTACCATCAAGATTCAACTCACCACTCTGTGCTTTGTACCTTGACAATAGTCCATGAAAGCATACAATAACTGATTCCAAGCCTGTCTCCTACTGCTGAACTGTAAGTTCCCTTAGAGCAGCAACTTTTATCTGCTTCTCTTCCATATCTCCAGGATTTGACTTAGTAGGTGCTTCACAATTATTTTCTTGTTGTATCAATAAAATCTAATTAAGATTATAAATTACTGAATACATACTTAGGTCCTGACTATCCTGAACTTTTCAGTCAGTGGTAGAGCCAATGACTAGAACTCAAAATTCTGATACTCACTATTATGAGTTACTTCACAAGGACTTACTTAGTAAACCCATCATGTAATTGCTCACGCTCTTTGACGGAAAGAAATTATGTGGCCACCAAGATGCAGATGTAGGATAGCTTTGGGATCTATTGGTCATCATACTTCAAAACATGGACATAGCCAACTTTTCTGGCTTGTGCTCTGTGAGTAATTTGTCCTGGTCCCTGATCAACACAGATTGTCATTCTCTTTTTAAAACAAATAATGGGAGTTTTTTTTCTCATTATTAAAGTATTACTCAAGACTTTCTGTTCTAGCAAAATGCAGACTAAGATAAATCTCACTATAAAAACCTAGAAATGCTGGATAAAATATGTTTTAAATTCATAGCCAAGCTCTCAAGAAAGAAAGAGAAATCCTCAGGCACCAGAAACAGAGAGGTAATTGAAAACAGAACAAAGTTTCAAAGTGTCTGCTCATGATATAGCTGCATTATAGTGATGAAGAGTTTATTATTGATCTATTCACCTAAGTGCTTGGAATTTCATGCTCATGTGGAGATATAAGGTGGGCATTGGCCCATATGTACAGAGATGGAACTGAGGACACTGCATAAAAGTTACAACCCTTAAAGGACTGCACCCTATGTGAAGGGGCTAAGTAAAAATCCATCCATAGTGTAGGCAGATATCAAGGAAATTAAAAATGTAAATGGATGGGTTACAGAGCAATTCGATACAGCAAGAAAAGTCATAAACTGGAAAACAGATTTGAGGAAATTATCCAGAAGTCACAAGAACATAAAAGTCTGGAAAATATGAAAGATTAAGAGACATGGAAGATGGAATGAGGAAGTATAACATATATTTAATTCCAAAAGTGGAAAATAGAGAAAATAGGACACTTAAAAAATTTTTTTAAGATAATGGCTGAATTTTTACATAAATGACTAAAAGACTTGAATCCTGAAGTTCAATAATAATAAAAAGTTCTGAGAAGAATAAATTAAACTAAACCCAGAGCTTGCCATAACATAATAAAACTTTAGCAATTCAAAGACAAAGAAGAGATCTCAAAGTGCCATGCAAAAATAACCATGAATGTAGAATCCAATGCCCAGCTAAGCTCTCATTAAAAAGTGAAGGTAAAATAAACATATATTTTTGGGGGGCTTCCCTGGTGGCACAGTGGTTGAGAATCCTCCTGCCAATGCAGGGGACATGGGTTCAAGCCCTGGTCCGGGAAGATCCCAAATGCCGCACAGCAACGAAGCCTGTGCACCGCAACTACTGAGCCTGCACTCTAGAGCCTAAGAGCCACAACTACTGAAGCCCACACGACTAGAGCCCGTGCTCCGCAGCAAAGAGAAGCCACTGCAGTGAGAAGCTCGAGCACCGTGACAAAGAGTAGCCCCCGCTCACCACAACTAAAAAGAAAGAAAGCCCGCACACAGCAACAAAGACCCAATGCAGCCAAAAAAATAAAAAAAATAAAAAGTGATGAGATGCCTCAGTTTGGTCAGGGGTGTCCTCATTTAAAACTAATAATAATAATAAATATATATATATATATTTTAAAGACCAAGAAAGTTTACTGTTCACAGATGATGAAATTAGCACCTCCATAACTGATCAAACTTTATGCTATGATTTCTAAAAGTTAAAAATTGAACTGACAAAAATATTCTAATGTTCTACTCCTTGAACAACAATCATGACCCCTTTATAGACCTTCAATTCCATATTCCTCTATTTTTTCAGAACAAAGAACCCCCTTCTTTTAGAAGGCATATTTGACTCTTTCTATGTATATATATTTGAAATCTTTCAGCCTTCTTGTTTTGAAAATGTATAGTTGACCCTCTTTTGAAATTTGTTTATTTGTGAGTACTAGCCCTCCCTTCCTTGTGGATCCTAAAGTAATTCTTGGAAGGGGTACACGTTTGCATGGGGGTGGAGAAGAACCTTGCATTCACATTTAAAAGAGAACTTACAAAATGTATGTACAAAGAAATGAGTTGTGATATGTAGTTCTGGCCTCTGGTTGCCAGTCTTTTCATTTCTTCCTGCATAAAGATTGTAAATAAATGACAAAAAGGCACATTTTAAAATACTAAATCTGTAGGTTTTCCAAAACATGGCCGCTTATTGAAAGAAATACTAAAGGTATACTCACAAAGAAGAAAATTTTAACCAAAAAGTAAAGTGGAATGCAAAGAGCAAGGGTGCTCAGAATAATTAATAAATGTGGGTAAATTTAAACAAACATGTATTGGGAATTCCCTGGTGGTCCAGTGGTGAGGACTCAGCGCTTTCACTGCCGGGGCCTGGGTTCAATTCCTGGTCAGGGAACTAAGAAGATCCCACAGGGCACGGCCCGCCCAAAAAAAAAACAAACACGTATTAGTCAGAGTTCTCCAGAGAAACAGAACCAATGGGATATATACAGAGAGAGAGATAGAAGAAGAAATTTATTACAGAAGTCTCATGATCTGCCATCTGCAAGCTGGAGAACCAGGAAAGCCAGTGGTATAATTCAGTCTAAGTTCAAAGACCTGAGAGTGGGAGATTGATAGTATAAAGTCCTGGTCAGAGTCTGAAGGCCCAAGAATCAGGACCACTGATGTCTGAGGGCAAAAGAAGATCCATGTCTCAGCTCCAGCATAAAGAGAGAATTTATGCTTCTTTCACCTTTTTATTCTAGTCAGGCCCTCAATGGATTGGATGATACCCACCCACATTGTGAGGACGATCTTTTTTACTCAGTCTAACTGATTGAAATGATAATCTCTTCCAGAGACAACCCCACAGACACACCCAGAAATAATGTTTTACCAGCTATCTGGGCATCCTGTAGCCCAGTCAAGTTGGACACATAAAATTAACTATCACAATGGAGAAAAGGGAACCCTCCTACATTGTTGGTGAGAATGTAAACTGGTTCAGCCACTATGGAAAACAATATGGCGGTTCCTTAAAAAACTAAAAATAGAGTTACCATATGATCTAGCGATCCTTTGCTCCTCGGGCACCTAGAACACCAACTCTCCTGAAGCTCCACTGGCCCCTTATACCCAATGGGCAGGGACTTGCCCTGCTGTACCTGCTTAAGTACACCTCTAGGTAGGAGAGCATGTTGGCCATGCAAAGTGCATATGGCAGAGCAGTCACTGCTCCATGTTGCTTATTGTGCTCAGCTCCTCCAGAGACCGTGGGGCTCCCTGTCAAACCTTGTCCTGCTCAAGCCTCCCGCCAAGGAATCTTGGCTGTGGCTTCTAGCAGCCTAGGCCTCCAGTCAGGCCCTGCCAGGCTGTCCTGAGGGCCAAGGGGATCAATATCTGTAACTGATGC
Source organism: Lagenorhynchus albirostris (assembly GCF_949774975.1). Classification (NCBI taxonomy): domain Eukaryota; kingdom Metazoa; phylum Chordata; class Mammalia; order Artiodactyla; family Delphinidae; genus Lagenorhynchus; species Lagenorhynchus albirostris. The sequence continues at coordinate 134,807,333 of NC_083098.1, read as the reverse complement.
TTGGCATTCCAGCATACCTGGCACATTTGTTAGCAGCTTTGAATTAAGTCAAGCTTCTTAATTGTGTTGCTTAAATTTTCTAAATTCTTACTAACTTTTTATTTGCTTGATCACCCCTTTCCCATCTTTTGTCCTTTATTACATATTTAATTCTATTCTTTTGAAACCTTAAGTTAGTCATTATTGTGCTAATCAGCTGCCTTTGCTCTCAGAATCCTTAAGATCTACTCTTTTAGCAAATTTCAAGTATACAATACAGTATTATTAACTACAGTCAACACTATGTAAATTAGATCCTCAGAACTTATTCATCTTATAACTGAAGCCTTGTACACTTCGACCAGCATCTCCCTTTTTCGCCCATCCCCTAGCCTGTTACATGATAGCGCAGATGCCAGGAGGCCAAAGCAGAACCTGCCAAGTCCTTTTAGAGGATAGGCCTGGAAATGGTACAGCATAACTCTTCCCTACTCAACTGGCTGAAGAAGTCACAGCCAGCCCATATTCAATAAAAGGAGAAATAGACTCCACCTCTCAATGGGAAGAGTGTCAAAGAATTCATAGCAATCTTTAATCCACCACCAATGCCTTTGTCTGTTTGTGACTAAGGTGCACTTGAGTGAACGCCAAGCTAGAGGTGAGTAACTGCTCTACCAATTCATTTGCATAATGAATTTTAAACCACTCACTATGTGAACGTTTGTTTGGATTTGTCTTTTGTCTAAGTCAGGGTTCAATCCTTGAAGCTACCTAGCTAGCTGGATAGATAGCTGGATAAATTTATTGATAGATAGATAGATACATACATATATACATAGATGATATATTTGTTATAGGTTTGACCTTATACAAGGCTAGCTAAGCAGTCTCTATAAGGCTGTTATTTTTTTATCTAATGGTGGATATGAAGCCCACAAAGTAGACAAAATAGGTATAAATGACGAAGAGCAAAGTCAAGTTAGAACCCACCAGCATGAGCTAGAATAAGAAATTTCAGCATTACATTGGTCCATGTAATAAAGAGCTTTAGATGCTTTCAAAGTAATTTCAACTTAATTGTTTTTTAAATGTCTTAAATATTTTTTGTCATTTATTTGGGCAAAGTTTTTCACTGTTTTTTTTTAAACCACCAATTTGGAGAGATTAGAAGGGATCATTATTAATAAGTCTTGATCAGGAGTAGTAATATAGTCATTTCTAATATAAAACTTGATATAAGCAGGTTATGTGTATGAAAGAAAACAAGTTTCTCATATAAAATTTTGAAAATGCTTTAACTAGGCTTATAAAAATGTAATAGTTAATGTCTTATCTAATGTTTCATATTTTTTATAATTATATAGAAGAAAGGATGTTTATAAACATTTTGCTAAACCCTATAAAAATTTCCAAATCAATTCCATCATATGCTACTGTGCTGTACAAATATAATTTTCTGTATGTGTCATGGCATTAAAAGGATTGAAATCACTAATATAAATTGATATATATAGATTTTTCTACCTAACAAAAAAAGTCACATTATGCTTAGGTGCACATTATACATTTGCAGAAACTGACCACATTTTAGGGAACAAAGCACATCTCAACATACAGCAAAGAATTAATATCACGTATACCAAGCTCTTTAACCACAATTCAATTAAGTTATAAATCAATGATATAAATAAAATAAAGCAAAAAGAACTCCACATATTTGGCGATTTTAAAACATGCATTTCGCCCACTCTCACCTCTTCTATAGTATTAAAAGTCCCAACCACAGCAATCAGATTAAAAAAAAGAAATAAAAGGTATCCAATTTAGAAGGGAAGAGGTAAAATTGCCATTATATGCAGATAATATGATACTATATATAGAAAACCCTAAAGACTCCACACAAAAAATACTAGAACTGATAAATGAATTCACCAAGGTAGCAGGGTATAAGATTAAAATACAAAAATCAGTTACATTTCTTTACACCAACAATGAAATATCAGAAAGGGAATGTAAAAAAAAATACCATGTAAAATCAGAAACCCCAAAATAAAATACTTAAGAATAAATCTCACCAAGGAGATGAAAGACTTATATGCTGAGAACTATAAAACATTAATAAAGGAAACTGAAGATGATTCAAAGAAATGGAAAGATATCTCATGCTCTTGGATTGGAAGAATTAATATTGTTAAAATGGCCATACTACCCAAAGCAATCTATAGATTTAAAGCAATCTCTATCAAATTACCCATGACATTTTTCACAGAACTAGAACAAATAATCCTAAAATTCAAATGGAACCATAAAAACCCAGAATTACCAAAGCAATCCTGAAGAAAAATAACAAAGCAGTAGTCATAACCTTCCCAGACTTCAGACAATACTACAAAGCTACAATAATCAAAACAGCATGGTATTGGCACAAAAACAGATATATAGATCAATGGAACAGAATAGAGAGCCCAGAAATAAACCCACACACCTACAGTCAATTAATCTTTGACAAAAGAGGCAAGAATATACAATAGGAAAAAGACAGTCTCTCTAGCAAGTGGTGCTGGGGAAGTTGAACAGCTGCATGTAAATCAATGAAGTTAGAACACACCCTCTCACCATACACAAAAATAAACTCAAAGTGGCTTAAAGATTTAAACATAAGATGTGACACCATAAAACTCCTAGAAGAGAACATAGGCAAAATATTCTCTGACATAAATTGTATCAATGTTTTCTTAGGTCAGTCTCCCAAGGCAATAGAAATAAAAACAAAAATAAATAAATGGGACCTAATCAAACTTACAAGCTTTTGCATAGCAAAGGAAACAATAAACAAAACAAAAAGACAACCTACAGAATGGGAGAAAATATTTCCAAATGATGTAACCAACAAGGGCTTAATTTCCAAAATATACAACTCAATATCAATCAATCAATAAATGGACAGGGGCTTCCCTGGTGGCGCAGTGGTTGAGAGTCCACCTGCCGATGCAGGGGACACGGGTTCGTGCCCCGGTCTGGGAAGATCCCACATGCCGCGGAGCGGCTAGGCCCATGAGCCATGGCCACTGAGCCTGTGAGTCCGGAGCCTGTGCTCTGCAACGGGAGAGGCCACAACAGTGAGAGGCCCACGTACTGCAACAACAACAACAACAAATAAATAATAAATAAATAAATAAATAAATGGACAGAAGACCCAAATAGACATTTCTCCAAAGAAAACATACACATGGCCAATAGGCACATGAAAAGATGCTCAACATCACTAATTATTAGAGAAATGCAAATCAAAACTACAATGAGCTACCACCTCATAGCAGTCAGAATGGCCATAATTAAAAAGTCTACAAATAACAAATGCTGGAGGGGGTGTGGAGAAAAGGGAATCCTCCAACACTATTAGTGGCAATGTAAATTGGTGCAGCCACTATGGAGAACAGTATGGAGGTTCCTCATAAAACTAAAAACAGGATTACCATATGATCCAGCAATCCCACTCCTGGGCATATATCCACACAAACTATAATTCAAAAAGATACATGCACCCCTATGTTCATAGCTTCACTATTCACAATAGTGAAGACATGGAAACAACCTAAATGTCCATCGACAGATGAATGGATAAAGATGATGTGGTACATATATACAATGCAATACTAATCAGCATAAAAAAGAACAAAATAATGCCATTTGCAGCAACATGGATGCAACTAGAGATTATCATACTAAGTGAAGTTAAGTCAGAAAGAGAAAGACAAATACTACATGATATCACTTGTATGTGGAATCTAAATTATGACACAAATGAATCAATCTATGAAACAGAGAGTCACAGACATATAGAACAGACTGGTAATTGCCAAGGGGGAGGGGGCTGGAGTGGGAGGTTGGGGTTAGCAGATGTAAGCTTTTATATGTAGAATGGATAAACAACAAAGTCCTATTGTATAACACAGAGAACTATATTCTATACATATCCTGTGATAAACCATAATGGAAAAGAATATATTAAAAAAAAGAATGTGTATATGTGTATAACTGAATCACTTTGCTGTACAGCAGTAATTAACACAACATTGTAAATCAACTATACTTCAATAAAAAATAAATAAATAAAATAAATAAAACATGCTTTTCCTCTAGGCAAATTCTTAATCAACTTCTAGTTTCAGCCTATTATCCAGAAGAAACTGTCTGAATACCTTTATGACAGGATGTTTTTGAAATGCCTTTATGTACATTATGGATCAAAGAAGAAATAAATAACATTGGGAATTAGAAAATACTTGGTACTGAGTTATAATTAAAACTCTATAAATATATGTGAGGTGCAGCTGAAGCTACACTTAGAGGGAAATTTATTGCCTAAATACATGTGTTGACACAAAAGACTGAAAATTAATGAGCTAAATAAACAACTCACTAAATTTTTTAAAAAGACAAATTGACTAAAGAAAATGATAAAGACTGAAAATTGATGAACTAAAAGCAATGAAACAATAGAGTTACAAAACCCAAAACTGATTTGAAAACAAACTTCTAACAAGACTTTGAATAAAAGAGAGAATAAGAATAAAAGATTTCATGAACAAAAGGAGACATAGTTTAAAATATGGTTGATACTTAATAATCATAAAAGAATGTTTTGAACAACTATATTACAAATTAATTAGAAAATACGTGAAAAAGACAATTTTTTGAAACAAATGTAAAACCAAAACTGACTCCCCCCACCACCCCCCTTAAAAAAGGAAATCTGAATAAACCACTGAACAACTGAATCAGCAATTAAAATGTACCCAGAACAAAATTTAAAAACATAGGCCCAAATAATTTTCAAGGGTGGTTCTACCATACTTTCAAGGAATAGACAATTCCAGAATCATCCAGAAAATAGAAAAGAAAAGAAAGGAATCTATAAGCAACTATATTTATTTCATGAGGCAGATATAACTTGATCCCCAAAGCAGACACAAAACTGAAAAGTCAATTGCATTTCTGAGCAAAGACCCAAAAATTCTAAATAAAATATTACCAAATGGATTTCAGCAATGCAGTTAAATATATATGAATATATATTAATATTTTATTACTTTTTAAATCCTCACAATTATATATTAAAAAAGAAAAATATACATACATTTCAATACATGCAAAAAATATTTTACAGAATTCAATCATATTTTCATGATTAAACTGATAGCTAACTTCCTTAACCTGATAAAAAGTACTTACCAAAAATATACAGAAAATATTATACTTAATGATGAAATTCAGAAACACTCTTGTTTAAATGCCAAGCAAAAGAAGAATACCTATTATAATCACTTCTAGTTAATTTTGTTCTGGAGGATATAAACAGCACAATAAGACAAGAAATAAAATGAGTAAAGGATTGGGAAGGAAGAAACAGAACTATAATTATTTGTAGATGATGTAAGGGACTTCAGCAAAGCTGATGGATTAAAATATCAACATATATATATATATATATATATATATAAAAATATATATAAATAGCATTCTCATACATCAGCCACAAACAACTAGAAAAATGTAATTTTAAGATAGATTCCATTTACAACAGGAACAACAAAAAGAAAAAAAAGACCTGGGAATAAATTTAACAAAATGTGTAAGACTTTATGAAGAAAAAAATTATAAGTATATACTGACAGACTAAAATAAAAACTAAATAAATGGAGATATATATTTATTCATGGGTTGGAAAATTCAAAACCATATATATCTCAGTTATCCTCAAATTAAGCTATAAATTGAATGTAATTCCAGTCAACAGGGTTTTAAATAGAACTTGGTAAGTTAATTCTAATGCATATGGAAAAATAAAATGTCAAGAATACACAAAAATATTTCTGAAAGACATAAGAGTTGACTTGAACAAATGGAAAGACATCTTCTGTTCTTGGAAAGGACAACTCAACATTGTGAACACATCAGTTCCTCCTAAGTTCATTTATATATTTACGGCAATCTTGATGAAAATACCAACAAATGTCTTCATGAATTTAGACAAGTCGATATTAAAATTTATATTAAAAAACATGAAATGATAGTCACGAAAACACCAAAAAAATGGGGAATTCACTGGTGGTCCAGTGGTTAGGACTCAATGCTTTCCCTGTTGTGGCCCAGGTTCAATATCTGGTTGGGGAACTAAGATCCCGCAAGCCACCTGGAGTGGCCAAAAAAACCCCAAGAAACAAAACACAAACAATGAATGGAGGGAAAAGGAGTGTAGTCCTACCACATTAAATATATTCTGAAGCCTCTATAATTAAAACAGTGTGAAACTAGCACAAAAATAGGCAAATAGATCAATAGACTAGAATAGAAAGCTCAATAGTAGACACAAATTCATATGGAATTTTAATATGTTATAAACGTGGCATCTCAAATCTTTGTTACAGATGTGGATTTTATAATAAATGGTGCTCAAACAACTGGACATTCATTGAGAAAAAGGTAAATTAGATCTATAACTTACACAATACACACAAAAAAATTCAAATGGACCAGAAATCTAAATGGAGAAAAATGAAACCATACAAGTACTGGAAGAAAGCATGGGGAATTCCTCTTCAGCCCTTGGTATGGGAAAGACTCTATGACTCAAAATCCAGAAGGAATAAAAGATTGACAAATTTGACTACATAAAAAACATTTTATTTATTTTTTATTTAAAAATATTTTATTTATTTATGTTTTACTTATTTTATTTTATTTTATTTTTGGCTGCATTGGGTCTTCATTGCTGCATGTCAGCTTTCTCTAGTTGTGGCGAGCAGGGGCTACTCTTCATTGTGGTGCGTGGGCTTCTCATTGCAGTGGCTTCTCTTGTTGTGGAACATGGGCTCTAGGTGCATGGGCATGTAGTTGTGGCACACGGACTCAGTAGTTGTGCCTCGTGGGCTCAAGAGCACAGGCTTGGTAGTTGTGGCACATGGGCTTAGTTGCTCCGTGGCATGTGGGATCTTCCCGGATGAGGGATCAAACCTCTGTCCCCTGCATTGGCAGGTAGATTCTTAACCACTGTGCCACCAGGGAAGCCCCATAAAAAACATTTTAAATTGCATTACAAAGTGGCACTATAAATAAAGTCAAAGGGCAACTGACAAATTGGGAGAAAATATTTGGAACATATACAAGCAAATACTAATAACACTAACATATGACAAACTCTTTTAAATAAATGAGGGATAAAGGAACAAAACCCCATAGAAAAATGGGAAACATACATGAACAGTTCACCAAAAGTAGATATAAAAAATCTTCAAATTTGCTCATAATTAGAGAAATAATCTTAAGATAATACTATGATACCATGTTGTACCTCTTAGATTAGAAAAAATTATAAAGTATGAGAACACAATCTGTTGGTGAGCCTATCAGGAAAAGACACTTTCATGCAATGCTGGTGGTAATGCAAACTGGTGCAGTGTTCTGGAGGAAAGTTTGACAATAACTAACAAAACTACATATGCACTTACCTTTTAACCCAGTAATACCACTTCTAGAAATCTACTCTGCAGATACACTTCCAATAACAGTCAGAAAAAAAATGTATGCCCAAGGTTAGTCATTTGCAGCATTGTTTGTAATTACAAAAAGTTGGAAACACAGAAAGAGAAATTAAGGAAACAATCCCTTTTACCACTGCATCAAAAAGAATAAAATACCTAGGAATAAACCTACCTAAGGAGGTACAAAAGACCTGTACTCCAAAATCTATAATATGTTGATGAAAGAAATCAAAGACCACAAAAACTGATGGAAAGATATACGATGATCTTGGATTGGAAGAATCAATATTGTTAAAATGACCATACTACCCAAGGCAATCTACATATTCAGTGCAATCCCTATCAAATTACCAACGACATTTTTCACAGAACAAAAAATTTTTTAATTTGTATAGAAACACAAAAGACTCTGAATAGCCAACACAATCTTGGTAAAGAAAATTGGAACTGGAGGAATCATGCTTTCTGACTTCAGACTATACTACAAAGCTACAGCCATTAAAACAGTATGGGACTGGCACAAACACACACACACATAGATCAATGGAACAAGATAGGCAACCCAGAAATAAACCCACACACTTACGGTCAATTAATCTACAAAAAGGGAGGCAAGAATATACAATAGAGAAAAGATAATCTCTTCAATAAGTGGTGCTGGGAAAACCAGACAGCTACACGTAAAAGAATGAAATTAGAACATTCTCTAGCACCATATACAAAAATAAGCTCAAAATGGATTAAAGACCTAAATATAAGACCGGATACTATGAAACTCGTAGAGGAAAACATAGGTGGAACACTCTTTGAAATAAATAGCAGCAATATCTTTTTGGATCCATCTCCTAGAGTATTGGAAACAAAAGCAAAAATAAACAAATGGGACCTAATTAAACTTAAAAGCTTTTGCACAGCAAAGGAAACCATAAACAAAATGAAAAGACAACCTATAGAGTAGGAGAAAATATTTGCAAACAATGAGACTGACAAGGGATTAATTTCCAAAATATACAAGCAGCTTATATAGCTCAATATCAAAAAACAAACAACCCAATCAAAAAATGGGCAAAAGACCTTAATAGACATTTCTCCAAAGAAGACATGCAGACGATCAACAAGCACATGAAAAGACGCTCAACTTCTCTAATTATTAGAGAAAGGCAAATCAAAACTACAATGACATGTCACCTCACACTGGTCAGAATGGCCATCACCAAAATGTCTACAAATAATAGATGCTGGAGAGGGTGTGGAGAAAAGGGAACCCTCTTGCACTGTTGGTGGGAATGTAAATTGATACAGCCACTGTGGAGAACAGTATGAAGGTTCCTTAAAAACTAAAAATAGAATTACCATATGACCCAGCAATCCCACTCCTGGGCATATATCCAAAAAAGATGAAAACTCTAATTTGAAAAGATACATGCACCACAATATTCATAGAAGCACTATTTACAATAGCCAAGACATGGAAGCAACCCAAATGTCCATCAACAGATGACTGGATAAAGAAGATGTGATATATATATATATATATATATATATATATATGGAATACTACTCAGCCATAAAAAAAGAATGAAATAATACCATTTGCAGCAACATGGATGGACCTAGAGATTATCATACTAAGTGAAGTAAGTCATACAGAGAAAGACAAATATATGATATTGTTTGTACGTGGAATCTAAAAAATGATACAAATGAACTTATTTACAAAATAGATGTAGACTCATAGACATAGCAAACAAACTTATGGTTACCAAAGGGGAAAGGGGGTGGGGGGGGATAAATTAGGAGTTTGGGAAAAGCAGATACAAACTGCTATATATAAAATAGATAAACAACAAGGACCTACTGTATAGCACAGAGAACTACATTCAATACCTTGTAATAACCTATAATGGAAAGAATATGAAAAAGAATATATATAGAATATATATACAGTAAGTCCCCTACATACGAACTACAAGTTGCGAACTTTCAAAGATGCGAACGTGTGTTCGCATGTCCCATCACATAAGTTAATTCACATGTCTGGTGTACGTTGTCATGTGCTTGCATCCTCTACAAGTAGTTGTGTTTTGTGTACTTTACTGTACTGTCTTTGTTTTTTATGTATTATTTGTGTGAAAAGTATTATGAACCTATACAGTACTATATAGGCAATTGTGTTAGTAGGGTACCTAAGCTAACTTTGTTGGACTTACAAACAAATTGGACTTTCACACACACTCTTGGAACGGAACTCGTTCATATGTAGGGGACTTACTGTATATGTATAATTGAATCACTTTTCTGTACACCTGAAAAATTGTAAAGCAATTATACTTCAATTTAAAAATATGCAAAACAAACAAAAAAGTTGGAAACAACAGGAGTTCTCATATATAGGGGAACAGCTGAATAAACTATGGTACATTCATATAATGGAGCACTATGCAGCAGTAAAAAAAAAAAGTGAGATCTCTGTGATTTCCAACATACGCTATTAACAGATTTTTAAAAAGCAAAGTACAGGGCTTCCCTAGTGGCACAGTGGTTAAGAATCCACCTGCCAATGCAGGCGACACGGGTTCGAGCCCTGGTCCACGAAGATCCCACATGCCGCGGAGCAAGTAAGCCCGTGCGCCACAACTACTGAGCCTGCGCTCTAGAACCCGTGAGCCACAACTACTGAAGCCCGCACACCTAGAGCCCGTGCTCTGCAACAAGAGAAGCCACTGCAATGAAGAGTAGCCCCCACTCGCCACAACTAGAGAAAGCCCGCACGCAGCAACAAAGACCCAACGCAGTCAAAAATAAATAAATTTATTTTTTTAAAACTGTAAAGTACAAGAGTATCTATAGTACCACTTTACATGTAAAAAAGAAGAAATATGAGAAAATACACATGTATCTGCTCATTTGTGCACATGTAAATGATATATAGGAAGATTAAGCAGAAGCTAATTGAGATTGGTTACCTAGCAGAGGTAGGTGAGAAAAGAATGGATAGAATGGAGAATAAAAATGGCGATGAGTGAGGAAGCCAAACTTCTTTGAGTAAGCCATGCTTCTTTGCATTGTTCTGATTCTTAGAACCATAGTATGATGGTTAATTTTATGTGTCAACTTGACTGCCCACAGGGTCTCTAGATTAAACATTATTTCTGAGTGAGGATGTTTCCAGATGACATTAACGTTTGAAGTAGTGGACTCAGTAAAGTAGATTGCCCTCCCCAATGTGGATGGGTATCATCCAATTCATTGAAAGCCTGAATAGAACAAAAGGCAGAGGAAGGAGGAACTCACTCCTGTTTTCCTTCTTTAACACTGAGCTGGGACATCTCATGTCATCTTTTTCTGCCCTCCAGCTGGGATTTAAGCCATCAGCTCTCCTGATTCTCAGGCTTTGGACATGGACTGAATTATACCACTGGCTTCCCTGGGTCTCCAGCTTGCAGGTAGCAGATCATGGGACTTCTCAGCCTCCATAATTGTGTGAGCCAATTCCTCATTATACATACACACACACACACACAATCTCCTATTGGCTCTGTTTCTCTGGAGAACACTGATTAATACACATGGTAATATTTCACATCAAATAAATAAAGTAAATAAATAAATAAATATCAACCAGAATGTGATGGGGACCTCAAATGGAATACAAATAGTAACAAATGAACCTAACTGTATTATAAATGACTAAAAACCAAACTCAAGGGGGTGGCAAAGAATAAACTAAGTATTTTTGGAAAAGAGTATTTTGACTGGACACTGTAAACCTAAAAAAAAAAACTGTACACAAATTCTGTATTCTGTTAGTATGGGTTGATAATTCTGAAACTACTTTATATGTATACTAAGATTTTAAAAATTAAGTAAATATATTGTGGATAATAAGAGCTAGGTTTCTTGCTGTAAACAACAATAAAAGCTACATATAAGGAGAGGAGAAAAGCTAGAATGAAACTTGTGGTACTGAGTAAGGTAAGAACACATGGTTTTTAATATGTATAGATATGAACAGATGCAGAAATAAATATGAATGTATAAATTTCTTAGTTCTATTGACTGTCTATTGTTCTATAGAAACAATGACATCCTGTAGCAATAAGCATACTGGTGCCCAGATCTTGGTTCAGAATACCATTTCTCAATAAAAGGAATCAGGGCTATAGAATTAACCCCAGAAAAATGGTTGAGTCCAGGGGTAGGGTAAGGAAAATTGAAGATGGTCTGGAACTACCTATTCTTCCAAGTAAGAACATGCTCAAAAATAAAATTGGGGGCATGTTGAAAGGGCAGAGAAGCAACTTGAAAGAGCTCCCAAAGGCCAAAGCTGGTTCAATTTAAGCAACAAAATAAATAATGATGGTATCAAATTATGATTCCTGTGTCCATACTAATATAAAGCAAAAATTAAATAAATAAACAGGAGAGAAGGGACAGCTCCTTCTTGCAATGGATGGCGATTAATAAATTTAAAAGAAATTATGGGAAATAGAAAGATCACCAGTAGACAAACACCCAGTGATAAATGTTGCAGGCAAGAACCATCCATGGATTCTAAAATTAGTGGACAAAAGTATGACATGAAATGGGATATATGCATAGTCTCCAAGTATCTCCCCAGAAGATACTTACTGACTGCAAAGGGAAAAACAATGTCTCACAGTTGAGAAATCTGGCAGACATCATCTTAGCCAAGTGATAAAGGCTAACATCAACACTAATGAATCATATTCGTACATGTGGCCCCTGATATAATGTGTTAATATCACTTCAGTGGTATCCTTGACAAAAAGACATAATCTCAATGTAATAACGAAAAAACAAAGACCATTCCAAATTAGGGAACATTCTATAAGTAACTGACCAGTTGTCTTCAAAAATGTTGAGGGCATGAAAGACAAAAAAAAGACTGAAGATATGTCACAGATTAGAGAAGACTAAGGAGACATGACAACTTTTCTCATCTATAAAAAAATATATACATTTTAGGTTTGTTGCAGAAATAACAATAATGTGTACAGCACACATGGCCCCTGGCACCCAAAACTTGGTAGTTGTCACCTTCTTCAAAATAAAACCTAAGACTTGTTAAAAGATTTTCCACTCTCTTTATCTAATTTGATACACTCTACAGCCCTGATGAGGTAGGTAGGGCAAGTGTTACTGTCTCCATTTTACAGATGGCTTAGTGAAAATTCATAACTCCCCAGGACCAGAGAGCTGGCAAGTGAAAAAACAGAGACTTGAATGGCTTATGACTGCTGGCTTATGACTGCAGGTTTATGACTGCTGGTCAATTTGCATTTTTCACCAGATAGCCTCTCATTTCATCAAAGTCCAGAGAGTGCACTCATGGATAAGGAAAAAAATTGCAACCAAGAAGTTGAAAAATTATGGAGAGAAGGATCCTGATTAACCCTCAGTTCAAGAGAAAAAATTGTTCCATTAAGATTCCTCAAATACTGTATATTAACACATATATGTGGAATCTAGAAAAATGGTACAGATGGACTGGTTTGCAAGACAGAAATAGAGACACAGATGTAGAGAACAAGGTTATGGACACCAAGAGGGGAAGGTGGAGGGGTGGGGGGGTGATGAATTGGGAGATTGGGATTGACATGTATACACTAATATGGGTAAAATAGATAACTAACAAAAAAAAAAAATTCCCTTTCCCTGATCGTTCCCGATTTGAGATTTTCATAGTTCTTTGAAATACCACAAGATCAACAATACGCACACACATATAGCTCCATGAGATAATGGAAATAGTGGTACTTTCCAGGGTAGAGGAAGAGAAATTCATTACATTAGACAATCCCAGAAGAATGACATGAGAGGCCAGGATGCAATGCAAATAAATGTAGAAAAGGAGGGAGGAAGAGGGGGAGAGAGGGAGGGAATTATTTCTGGCACACCTAATTACTACAGAAACTTACCTGCTAATCTCCAGGGTAATTCACACTTTTATAGATCATATGACAAATTACTTTTTCATATTTTATTAAAACAATCCTGAAAGTTTCAGATTTAGATTGTGAACAAACTTTATGTTAGATGCAATGGCAGGTCTAAATAAAAGTTAGTTGCTGAATCTAAGTTTTCAAAGTTTCCCTTTTATATAAAATAAAGTTTTTAATTCTTGTACCTATTTACCTTCTCATGATTTGAATAACCAAAACATTAAAACCACAGCCATATCCTAGTATAGAAAGCCCCATAGGGGCAAAACTTCCACTTCCTGAGAATTCTGTTTGGCACCTGGAACATTGTGAATACACAATACAAACGACGCCGTGCTCCCCGTTCATTCTTGTTGGCAGCCTTGACAGGAAGATCCAGGTCAGATGAGATGAAGTACACAGGACTCTCATTGAACTGCTCCAGGGCCTCAGGTTCCCTGACAACATGACCTCTAAGGTCTCACCTAGAGCTAAATTTCTAAGCTCTCTAAACTTTCTTTCTGAGCCACTGCTTCAAATCAAGTGTAATGAAGATATGAGATGACTGAACTTCCTCATAAGTGCAGTCAATGTTCATTAAGTCCTGCATATCTTGTATGACCCCAAAGCCTAGAGTGACCATAGTCTCAGGGTTAGGAGCTTGAGCTTTGGCACTTATGAGCTGTGTGACCCTAGGAAAGTAATCTAATCTCTCTGTGTTTTAATTTACTCAACCATAAAATGAGATCATACCTACCTCATAGTATTGTTGGGAGGATTAAATGAGTTAATGAGTTTAATACACATTAAATGAATGCTTATAAGAATGTCTACAACACTGTAAGCTCTCAATAATTGTTAGCTGCACTTATTATCTTCTTTCAACTAAGCAACACTCTTTAATATGTGCAAGCACAAAGTCTATGGAATCACCTGCCACCAGGGAGAAAAGATGGAGTCAAATGTTCATAAAGGTCAAGGACAGGGAAGTATGACACAATGCATTGCTTGCTGCAGGCTGCATCTGTTCAGCTGGGCTGAGATGAGGCTCCTGTAGTTCCACGGTTGGCCTGCACCACCAGCCTCTGCTGGCAGACTGAATGGCAGAGTGTGGGTGGACCAGGAGAAATCCATCCCTACCACTGGTCAGAGAGCCTGGCCCTGCGTTCTCTGCCGTCCCACATTAGAGCACAATGGATGCGAAACACTGCTAACAGGCTTTAAGAGTTGGGAGGCTGGGAGAAAGAACTAAGGGCATAATGGAAGAGCCGGCATTCAGGGTATCTCTGTGAAGTGTTCTCAAGCTGCTTTTTGAGGGCAGGTGGGAGGAGAGCTTGGGGAGAAGTGAGCAGAGCTTTCCAGATGGGAGGAGTAGGATGTATGTGCCCCTGGGCATGAAGTTTGGGGAAGCCCACATGGAAGAGGACCAATAGTGTTGCCAGGAAGAGACAGCATGAAATAAAGTGTAGCAGCAGGTACAGTCAGTAATAGCCAGGGAGGATTTTTGCCTATTTTGCCAACTTCCAGAGAAAATCTCTGCAACTGGGTGTGCTTTGTTATCAGGTTAACTGCCTTTTAGGATTATATTTAGACTTTCTTTTTCCTTTCTTAGAAAACCTCAAATGATTGCAACTTCCACAGAATGTTTAAATAGGTCACAATAACCAAGGAATGCCTTTTTTCCTTTCAAACAGACACTCGAAACTCTAGATTCCAGAGAACTAGATTCCTCATTCTCCTGGGGGGACAGAGTGGCAAATTCAACCTGCCCCTCTCCCATCTCCCTTCATTCTATTTAAGGGCTCTCAGTTCACTGTTGAGTAAAAGGAAGGAGCATTTTCTCAGAATGAAAACCAATTCTCCAGTAAAAGAAAGCTAGGTGAGGATTTCTAAAGGTTAGAGACTTCTCACACAAGTCAAGGCATTTTATATCACTTGAGAGAGATAGCCAAGGGGATTGCAGGGATATTACTCTAGAGAAAAACAATATCATTTAAAACTGCAAACCCCACTAGCTTCCTTATATGGCAACCAATAGTGATGCTCAATACCTGCTGTCATGGCACAATAGTTAGATGTGAACCTCAACTCAATCACAGAACTCTTTCATCCATGCTGCTCATACAGAAAAGAGAAAAAATAATGGGAAATCTTCTAGGAAGAATTTTTCTTTTTTAAAGTTCACCGTGGGGTTCAGGGAGAACTTGGAAACAATATTCTAATTAGGAAAAAAGTTATCCTCACTGGGACAGGCACTTCCTACCATCCCTTTTCACAAGCTATCAACACATGCTTTACACATTTTGAAGTCATGGCTTCCCAGAATCTTCATCTGATTCTCAATTCCTTTTCCAATCGGGGAAAATGTTGCCAGAGATTTTCACTGAATGTCATTTTTACCAAAAAGACCCTGATTAAGAATTTTGGAATCTTGCACTGGAAAACTTTCCAGGATAGTTATTGTAATCCAGGGCTTCAAAGGAGTAAAAACTGAGAGTAAGAGAGAGAATTACCGAAGATAATCTGTAAGGTGGCTGCTATTAGTTACCCGTCCGCCCGAATTCTGGCTTTGCTCCTTCCCAGTGAACCTACTGTTGAGATTCTGTTAGCATTCCAGCCAGGGTCAAGGGATTTATGACAGCATAATATAGAGAATGAAGGAGAAAAGAAGATGATTCCAAGGCTCCAAGCCCAAGAAAAAAGAGAATGGGGTGGATGATACAGGGCAAGAGTTTCATTTTTGAAGGGAAGAGAATGGCGATAGGCTGAAAGGCAGTTAGAAATATGAGACTGGAGAGAAGGTGTGAAATCTAGCTTCCAAGATAGGGTCACAGCTAAAGCCATGAGATAAACTCTCCTACGATAAAAGTAAGTAGCAACACATACACGTTAGCATGTGCATCCAGGTACACAAACACACAAGGCCTGCGTTTCAGTGTAATCAGAAGGAGGAGGGGAAAAAAAGGAAAAAGAGAAAGACACAGTGAAGATAGGTTGGAAAAGCAGGAGAAAAAAACTCTAAGATATTCCAAAAGCAAAGAGAATATTTTACTCAGGGGCAAACACTAACCAACAAAAAACAAAGAAAGAAAAAATTGGTGTTACAGTATTCATATCATACAAAGTAGATTTAAATTCATCATTTAAAGTTCATCATTTCAGGTAAGAGATCACTATATAATGATAAAAGTCAACTTACAAGAAAGATAGAACAGTTCTCAAGTTGTATTGCAATGAATAACACAGTCTCAAAATGAATAAAGCAATAATTGAGAGAACTTCAAGGGAAATAAACACTCTGCCATCATAGTGGGAGTTTTTACACCCTTTTACTCAATAAATGATTATCCTAAAAATCAGTAATATCATAAAAATATTGCTAATGATTTTTAACTATCAAATTCCAAATTCTTTAATAATGGTCTTTAATATTCTTACCTCACTCATCTTCCTCCTACTTGAAACTCTCCAACTTTAAACGTGAACTCTGGTCAAGCCAGTTCACCGAACATACCTTCTTGGTTTCACTTCTATGCCTATCTTCAGGCTATGTCCCATAGCTGGGATGTTCTTTCTCCTCCATAGATTTTTTTCCTTGCAATTGTGAAGGAGGCTGAAGCAGGGCTGGCAGAAGCAGACTTCTGGATCACAGTGATGGAGGAGACAAAAAGGTAGGGGGGCCCCAAATACAATCCCATTCCTCAGCTTTCACTGGAGAGTTGTATTTGTTTCTAAATCTCCCTTCTGGTTAGGGGCCATTCATTCCAAGCAGTGTCCAAGCACTCAGCTTGGATCAAGTTTGGGGGTGACAATATGTGGAGTATGGAGAACAAGAAGGATCAGGGGTCACTTGTGTCCTCTCTTTCAGGAGAAAGTCAGTGGTCCAGGAAGGTAACAGGTGGTCCTGAGGCTGGGTGGATGAAGCAGAGTAGGAACAGAGTACCTGTGATGTCAAGCTAAAATGGGACAGACAAGGGAGGAGCCAGAAAATAACCTGAAGGTACCAGTGATTGAATGAGGAACACGAGATTGATAAGCCAAGATACAAGTTGAGTCTGATGTGGACCAAGTATAATCAGTTATATTGTGAAGTTTGGGGACTGGTCTCTTGATCCCACCAAGGAGCCATGGAATGACTCAATATTTTGGGATGGGCCCTTGACATTCTGCCTCTTCTGACAGGTAAGCCTTTATCAGAATTTAGGAACACTTTGATCCCAAGGCACAAGGAAAGAGGTGTATTGCTTCCCTTTCTCCCTCCCGTAGTTGTAATGCACCTGTAAGTAGTCAGTATATAGAAACTGACAAGTCATGATAAAGGTAATGCTGTCTGCGACTTCCCTAAGGGCAAGAAAAGCAGAAGAGTCAATGACCTTCCTGAACCAGACTGTGGTCCTGGTCCTGTTATAATTGTCAGCACTTTATGAAAAAACATAAATAATTCAAAGCTAAGTGTCAGATGTTAGTTTTAATAAACTAACAATTTTACAGCATGAAAGCCATGTTGTTTGCTCATATTACTTGCTGTCTAAAATGAAAACAACAACAATAATATACCCAGATGTACGATACACCCTTAAATAGAAATTACAAAACCCACATAATGTCAAAAAGGCCCTCTTCCAAATAACCAGAAAGCCATGAAAATCAATAAGCCCCAGGCTATCTTTACCCTGGGGATACCGTCTAAGAATCAGATGTTTAATAAATCATTAACATCTCTATGCTAATCATAGATGGTCCTGCCCCTTTCATAGCCTCAGAAAAGCCAGAAGAGGCCACGAAGACAAATTCACTCAGATGTAGGTTGAGCCTGCTGTCAGCACAGGTAACTGGAAGAGGGCTATCGAAAGGGGTTTTAACTCCTTCACATGGGTCTCGGCAATGATTTTGTGGATTTGACACCAAAATTAAAGGCAACAAAAGCAAAAATAAACAAGAAGGACTACATCAAATTAAAAAGCTTCTGCACAGCAAAGGAAATCAATAAAACTAAAGGGCAACCTACTGAAAGGGAGAAAATATTTGCAAATCACTTACCTGATAAGGGGTTAATATCCAAAATATATAAAGAACTCATACAACCCAATAGAAAAAAGAAGTCCAATTTTAAAATGAGCAGAGGATCTGGATAGACATTTTTCCACAGAAGACATAAAAATGGCAAACAAGTACATGAAGAGTATTCAACATCACTAATCGTCAGGGCAATGCAAGTCAAAACTACAATGAGGGGTATCACTTCAAATCTGTTAGAATGGCTATTAACAAAAAGACAAGAAATGACAAATATTGGCAAGGATGTGGAGAAAGGGAACACTTGTGCACTGTTGGTGGGGATGTAAATGGGTGCAGCCGCTATGGAAAACAGTACAAAGGTTTCTCTAAAAATTAAAAATAGAACTACCACACGATCCAGCAATCCTACTTCTGGGTATATAGCCAAAGAAAATAAAAACACTAATTTGAAAAGCTATATGCACCCCTATGTTGATGGCAGCATTATTCACAATAGCCAAGACATGGAAACAACCTATGTGGCCATCAATGGATAAATCCATAAAGAAGATGTGGTATATATACAATGGAATATGATTCAGCCATGAGAAAGAAGAAAAACTGCCGTTTGTGACAACATGGACGGACTTTGAGGTGAAAAGTGAAATATGCTTTCACTTATACTAAGTGAAATAAGTCAGACAGAAAAAGGCAAATACTGCCTGGTATCACTTATGCATGACATCTTAAGAAAAAAAAAAAGTCAAACTCATAGAAACAGAGAGTATAAAAGTGGTTGCCAGAAAAGTGGCTTGGGTGGGTGGGTATGTTTGAAACAGGGAGAGGTTGGCAAAAGGGTATAAACTTTCAGCTATAAGATGAATAAGGTCTGAGGATCTAATATAAAACGTGGTGATTAAAGTTGCTAATATACTGTATTCTATTTGCTAAGAAAGTAAACTTAAATATTCTCACCAAAAAAAAAAAAAGATGAATATGTAAGGTGATGTATGTGCTAACTAACTCAATGGTGGGAATCCCTTCACAATGTCTATGTATATCAAATCATCATGACGTACACTTTAAATAGCTTAGAATTTTATTTGTCAGTTGTACACCTGTGAAGCTGAAAAAAAGAAAAAGAAAAAGAAAAGAGGTTTAAGCTCTCTAGGGAAACTTCTAACGCTGAGTCTCTACTTTTTGGAGTACTATGAAAGCTCAGCTGAAAAGAAACAAACACAACAACGTCAAGTAGTGGTGATATCGATAACACTGGGGATAACAGCAGCTGCTGAAGGAGGGGTTTTCCCACACTGTGACTGACCAGGGGGGATCACAGTGCTATTGAGGAAACAGAGGATATGGCCCAACAGTGAGTACAATGATCTTCGCTTGGGTTCCACCTGAGAATAAGACTTAGCACCAAACTCCACATTATAAAGGATTTCCTAGTCTGTCAGTGTTCCCATGTAACTCAAAGAAACAATTCTGTTGCAACACTTAAATGGTTCCCAAGGTCTTAGACTGAGGTCCAGGTTTTTTCTTGGTTTAATGCCAGGTTTCCGCTTTCTTTATGCCAGGCTCTGTGTTGTTTTGTAAGTTACACAATAAAATGCTGTCTGTTCAAAGGGGAAGATCATTAGAGGGTTTGCAGGAGCCCCTCAAATACTCCATTCATTTTTAATGGGGCACTTGACATCCTGCAAAGTTCACACGCATGACGAAGCGATTGCACAGCATGAACTGGAAAAAAATCCACTATTCCTCCAGGAGGATGCTGATAACATGAGGTGACTAGTACACGACATGTTTTATAGGACAGCTCTGTAAATGGTCGTGCCCTTCAGCACAAAACGAATGAAACCATAATCATAAACCCAGTACCACTGTTACCACTGGGTGGCATTCTTTGGGATTAAATATATATCACATTGTTTCCAGGCCTGCTAGGGTAAAAACTGCTGAATTCAGATTGGCAATTTACTTTAAGTTTTGAAAATAAAAGTGATGTTCCAAAAACATTTTTTTTTTTTGGCGGTACACGGGCCCCTCACTGTTGTGGCCTCTCCTGTTGCACAGCACAGGCTCCGGACGCGCAGGCTCAGCAGCCATGGCTCACGGGTCCAGCCGCTCTGCGGCACGTGGGATCTTCCCAGACTGGGGCACGAACCCGTGTCCCCTGCATCGGCAAGCGGACTCTCAACCACTGCGCCACCAGGGAAGCCCCCCCAAAATTGTTTTTTAATTAAGACTTTATTTTCAGTTACAAATCAAGTCATTATGACAAATGTTGAGGAGGTGTCCAAAGATCTTCCCAACACTGTAGTTTCATGGTGTTGAATATTGTTCAAAATAAATAGGACATTTGGTAAATATTTCAAAATCTATTCTTTATGGTTTCAATTTACTGTCAAAAAATCTAAGATATGAAAAGTCAGATTTATAGAAAAGATAAATTGGAGAAAGGATGTTATTTACATTTTCTTCAAGATTCAGCACACGATTCCTTTATAGTAAGCCCCTGTGATAAAATGACAACTCTCAGGTGGGTTCCTGCTACTGTGCGCTTTGGGTAATTTTCTTCTGTCAACATTTGGAGGGATCAAAGAGAAGGGTTTTATTTCTCTTTCAAAGAGCGAACCATTCCCAGTCTCCTCTCTCTGCCAAGCTCCACATTTAAGATCACATCCAAGAGTCTGATGCAAGTCGGCTACCAGTCTTTGCACCCTGTTTGAGGAAGGGTGCCCATTGTTATTTCTCCACAACTTTAATTCTTCCTTTCTCAGCCTTATGTAAAAAACATTCACCAGCTTTCGGGGACCCTATGACGAGGCTCCGTCATGGTCCTGGGCATCTAGACCTCATGGAAAGAAAATGGGTACTGGTGTCTGGATCCCAATTCTGACCCCACCACTTAATAGCCAAGTGACTGCAATATTCTGAAGCTTCAGTTTTCCCATCAATAATGGGGATAAGAATGCCCAATTCACTGGAGAGTGACAGGTTAAGTTAAATGTTGATAAAGCATCCAGGCCTGGGCATGTCACCTAACAGGTGCTTAAGAAATGGGAGTTTTCATGATGACAGCTATTATCCTGGGTGTTTTCTCTTTTCTTTCTCTTGTCTGTTTTTTTTTTTTCCCCTTGTCTGTTTTTAATGTTCTTCCAGTAGGTTCTCAGTTGATCCAGAGTTTCTTCCCCCTGACCTCCTTATCTCTGTTATTAACCTCCTTATCTCTTACTCTCCGTCCTCACCAGCAAGCTCAGTGGATCAGCATTCCCGTCCCTCTCAACAGGAACTATCACGCCTTTCTCCTTAACCCCATCTTGAGTCAGACACTATTTCCATAGAACAGTGATGCATCTGCATGTCATCGTAGTTCAGTTCCTCTGGCCCCAATCACATTAAACAGGATGCCAAACCCACAGTAACTTTTAGGGAATAGAGACTCTGTCAAAAAGCTCCTCTGTATACTTAAAATAGGATTTGATTTATAACACTTCAGTGTACAGGCAACTTTCACGTTCAAGTCTGTGGTCCTTGAGAAGTGAGTTTCACAGGTTTAAAAAGGAGTTCTATGCAGTATTTGTCTCTATATTGAGCCTGGATAGGGAAGAAGACAGAAATAAAGGTACCTAAAATATATTGGGCTTCCCTGGTGGCACAGTGGTTAAGAATCCGCCTGCCAAAGCAGGGGACATGGGTTCGAGCCCTGGTCCAGGAAGATCCCACAGGCCGTGGAGCAACTAAGCCTATGTGCCACAACTCCTGAGCCTGTGCTCTAGAACCCACGAGTCGTAACTACTGAGCCCGTGCACCACAACTACTGAAGCCTGCATGCCTAGAGCCCGTGCTCCGCAACAAGAGAAGCCACCACAATGAGAAGCCCGCACACCTCAACGAAGAGTAGCCCCCGCTCGCCGCAACTAGAGAAAGCCTGCAGGCAGCAACGAAGACCCAATGCAGCTGAAAATAAATAAATAAATTTATTTTAAAAAATGTATTGTCTATTTGTGCAAGGCACTGTGCTAAGTGTTTCACAATCATTATGTTATTTAATCTTCATAACTACCCTCAAAAAATGAGTATTGTTAACCTCACTTTGTGATGAAAAATACAGATTCCAAGAGGTCGACTTGCCAAAGGCATAAAGCTAGTAAGTGGCAGAGCCAATACAAATCTAAGATTGCCTCACTGTTAATGGTACAGAAAGCTTTATAAAATGTAAAACACAATAAAACATGTTCTTGTTGGCTTAAATATTTTACACAGTACTTTGGATCACTAGAGGTGAAAGGCCCTCATATAGGAGGGAGTAAGAGAACTATGACACCTTCAGCACCTGGGTGGTTGCAATACTCTCTAGTTGCAGGAAGTCTTAGGGACCAGTCTGATCCATTTTTCATTTCAAGGCTTTCAGAAAGCCCCTAATTGCCTGGTGGAAAGTTTTTTGATTCAGCTCTCACAATCACAGTGAAAGTACTAACTCTGCTGACCACAAGTTAATCCTCTTTTCCTGAAACTGTGTATGGACAAAGGTATAGAAGGACTTTGGCCTCTTCCATTCTGAGATGAACAAGCAACAGGCCAGCCAGGTGTGGCCCTTTACCAGGAACTATAACATGACTGGGAGCTCAAATTCCACTGAAAATATAACCCAAGAGTATTGAAAATTATAGTTACCAGGCCTCCTTTCAGGGAATATACTGAATGTGGTTGAAAGGAATGCCTTAAATGCTGCTTGGGGTGAGAGAAAGAAACTCACAAAGGCTATGACAAAGTCATGGCTGACAAGCCCTCAGTTGTGTTCTAACGAGATGAGATTGGGATGACTACCAGACTCTTGTTTTGTAAGGTGGGGTTTGCATATTTGGATCCAGAGCTAGAATGTCCAGGAGAGGCTGAATCCTGTCATGCAGCATTTATTCATTCAACACAGGTATGTTGGGTGATCCCTATATGCTGTGTTCTGATTGTGGTGCTGGGGATAAACCAGTGAACAAAATGACAAACAAAAAGACCTCAGCCTTTCTGCTAAATAAATACTAAAAAGTTCTTAAAGGCATCTCATGCCAGCATGTGGCCAACTAAGCTAATGCAGAACCCCTTTATCTTACAGACTAAAAGTGACTGACATAATTTAACAAGCAATGTTTTTAACATAGTTGAGATTCAAAGAAAGGACACCCCAGGCAACATAAATGAAAAAGAAACATAAAATTGAAGCAGTAACAGTGGCCCAGGGAGAGGACTGGACTAAAAACGAGAGACCTTAGTCCATTAAGTGCTATGGTATTAGTTGTGATGGGTGTCAAGAGATATGGCCTTGGGCTCATATGAGACAGGAAGCTAGGACTGAAATTGAAACAGGAGGGAAGGGGGCAGGGCACAACCTTTGAAAGAATGACAAAGCCCAAGGACATGACATAAACTGATTAGAACCAAATGGGTCCAAGATGGCGGAGAAGTCAACTTCCACCAGACCTTGAGCCTCAGTATATGCTCACTGTAACACATCAGCCAGTTAAATGACACAACCACAGGCTCCATGACAATTCCAAGACTGACCATAAGGATCAGAAAGTGGGCATTGGCCCAATTCCTGGAAATCCCCGCCCCTTCCTGAAATAGCTAGAATACTCCTCCCACTCATTAGCCTATGAAATTACCCACCCCTATAAAAACTGACAACCCCATACCCTGGGGCCTTTCTCATCTTCTGAAACGGCCCACACTCTGTGGAGTATGTTTCTCTCAAGGCTGCTCTCGCCTTCTGGGATGGCCCACGCTCTGCCTGTGGAGTGTGTTTCTCTCTAAATAAATCTACTTCTTACCTATCACTTTGTCTCGCACTGAATTCTTTCTGCAATGAGACATCAAGAACCTGAGCTTCATAAGTCCTGAAACCACGTGTGTGATCTCAGTTGGAAGACTGTGGGTTTTGGCCAGGTTTGAGTCCCAGACGCATGGGTTCCAGTCCTAATCTGGGTTTAGGCTGGGTTCGAGTCCTGGGACATGGGTTCAAGTCCCAATATGAGGTGCACGGTTTCAAAATCCTTAAATAAAGCTGGTACTCACAAAATTTAATGCCCAGAGTGAAAGGGAAGTGACAAAGACACAAGGGAGGGTGTCTCTTCCCAGAGTATTTGGATGAAAAATAAAAAACACAGTTCTGTGCCATGTCCAGTTTAGGAGTTCTCATTTACATTGAGAAAATGAACATAAAAACTGGTCCCAGACTGGCATGTGACAAAAGCAAATCTAAACCATTCTCTACGGCACATAAGACCTTATAGAAAAAACCATTCCAACTGAAGATGAGTTCACAAAGCATATACAAAGCATATACAGAAACAATCTACCTTGAGAGAGAGTGAACACACACAAAAGTTATGGAGGATTAGCACGCCCAAATAGTTGAAGTAGTAAAATAATCTGGAATAGCCTATTTTAAAAAGAACGTCTAAAAAGACTAAAAAGAAAAATGAATTGAAACTGTAAGAAAAGAACTAGATACTATGGGAAAAAATTAAGAATATCTGTTGATGTGCCACATTACTAACCCACTATGAATACCATAGTATTTACCAAAGTATTAAGCCACCTTGAGTGCCCTGATTCTAACTCTGCTTCCATTTTATGATTCTATAATTCTTTAACACATTCAGATAACAAGCATTCACCAACATGAGGAGCAGAATTGGGAGAATTATTTTACTAGTGTTTCAAGAACTTCTCAATTCTATGTACCCATCTTTCCTTTGAATAATGGGGGACACTAAGGAACAAAGACATCAACTGAGTTTACCTACTGGATTAGTCAGGATTAAGGCTAAGTTTTTGTAACAAACAGCTCCCAAAATACAGACGTTTAAAGAAGATAGACATTTATTTCTCTCCCAAGTCACTGGCAGAGCATCTCTGCTCCACCAGGTCATTTAAGGACTCAGGTTCCTTTTATCTTACTTCTCCATCATCTTATAGGGCTGAAGGAGAGTAGATTTTGCCACTCCAAAATATGACTTCTTGGCATATTGATCATTTTAAGCTGGTTATTTTTAAAAAGCCACAGAGAGAAGCTCTGAAAATTGAGTAGATGTTAGCCTTTTGTAAAAAAAACATTTACATTTACAAGGGGAATCTCCATTTGTAAGAGTGTCTACCTCTCTGTACCAGGAAGAGAAGGATGACTCTAATCATAAGAAACTCTTATCAATAGAGAAGGCAAGGACTTAAATCTGCATAACAACCTTACCTTTGTTTTTTTACTGTGCTTGTCCTAGTAACCTCCCATAACTGATTTCCCACTCCCCAAATCTTTTGTCTTTAGCTGAAGAGATGGTATTTAAGGCAATGACTTCAGCCATTTCAGAGGCTTATTCAGTTTTCCTGGTCATCTCCCGTGTTTACAGGAAGTATACATGTTATCAAACTTTTTTTTGTTCTCCTGTTAATCTGTCTTATATCAATTTAATTATTAGACCAGAACCTAGAAGGGAAGAAGGGAAAATTTCTCCACCTGTATAGGGCATTTTACTTAATCTTCATGGTCATATTTGAGTCATAAAATAGTCCTGTTTCACTTCAGCGGCCAGGGGTCAGACCAAATGGGAGCATTGACTTACTATTTTAAGGCCAAGTTCTGGAAATGGCACACATCACTTCCACTCTCATCACTTGGCATGACTTCAGTGACTTGGTCTCAGCCACGTTTAAAGAAGTTTAAAGGGTACCTAGGAAATAAAGGGTACCTAGGAAATACAGTTTCTAGCTAAGTGACCATGTATCCAGCTAAAACTCTATCACTCTGAAGAAGGGGGCCATCTAGCAGTGTGTCATAGTGTAACAGGGAAGAGCAAAATCTGACTCCATGTTGGATCTGTTTCTTTTACTTTAACCTTTGCTTTTCATTGCTTTTGTTATTATAATCACTAAAATGACTATAATAGCTGTAAGCATACATAACAGCCTGCCTCAGGGAACCCTGCCCCTCTGCCTGAATGTTAAACTAAAGTGCCTTTGTTCAGCTCACATGAAGACAATCTGACCCTCCCCACCTGTGAACGGCTGCAGAAAAGAAGAAATTAACACACCCCCTCCCCCTTTGCAAGACTTACGGCCTTTTTACTTTACTTCCTCACCTCCTCTCCCTCTCTGTTCTATAAAAGAAACTGGCTTCCAGACCCTGATAAGATGGTACTCTGGGACATTAGTCCACCATCTTCTCGGATGTCTGGCTTTCCAAATAAAGTCACGATTCCTTGCCTCAACACTTCACCTCTGGATTATTGGCCTGTTATGCAGCAAGCAGACTGAGCTTGGATTCGGTAATATTGCTGTAATTCTGGCAAATACCGGGGGGGTGAGGTGATTAGCTAAACTTTTTCATTTTCATTTTTTAAAGTTTATTTATTATTGGCCTTGCAGCATGGCTGTGGAATCTTAGTTCCCCAAGCAGGGATGGAACCCGGGCCCTGGCAGTGAAAGCACCAAGTCCTAACCATTGGACCACCAGGGAATTCCTGCTTTTTTCATTTTTAAAATATGTTTCAGCCTGTCAGCCAATCACAACTATTTGTCAAAGTCCTGCTATTAGTTCACCACTGCAGGTAGCAGAAAAAAAAAATAAAAAATGAGGTGGCAATTGAAGTGTAGCAGAATATGCCACCCCAAAATATTCCTCTTTGGCTTAAGGATTATTTTGAGCTGATTAGTTTTTAGAAAAAGTGTATACTGGAGGATTTCTAAACATGGAGTAAAATTTACTCTTTTGTAAGGGAAATTTACATTTGTAAGGGAAATCTCCATTTGTAAGGTTATCTCCCTCTCTGTACCAGGAAGAAAAGGATGACTCTAGGTCACAAGAAACACTTATCAATGGAGAAGGACACTTGACTCTGTATAACAACCTTACCCTTGTTTATCTTACTTTTCCTGGTAAACTCCCATTACTGACCTCCCCACCCCCTAACAGTTTTTTTTTTTTTGTCTTTAGCTGAAAATGGTATATCAGGTGGTGACCTGGACCATTTCAGAGAGTTTTACTCGGTTTTCCTGGGCATCTCCCATGTATACACGAGGTATACATGTTATTAAACTTCTGTTTGGTTTTCTCTTGTTAATCTGTCTTTTATTACAGCGAGGTCTCAGTCAAAAATAATGAACGGTAAAGGGAAAATTATCTGAAAGTCACCACTCACCACTGTTGCTCTCTCTCTGCCCCCATAAAAGACTGCCATCCATTTCTATTGGTTCTACCAACAAATACTTACTCATCTCCCTTCTTGCCTCTTTTCTAGTTCAGTTTCTCATCAACATTTCTTGCAAGGATTATCACACGGATCTTAAGAGTTTCCTTTCTTTCTTGCCTGGGAACTATCCTTTATATTGCTTCCTGAGTGTTCTTTCTAAAACACAGATCTGGGACTTCCCTGGTGGTCCAGTGGGTAAGACTCTGTGCTCCCAATTCAGGGGGTCCAAGTTCAATACCTGGTCAGGGAACTAGATCCCGCATGCATGCCACAACTAAGAGTCTGCATGCTGCAACTAAGAAGTCCACATGCCCCAACTAAGAAGTCCACATGTTGAAACTAAATGATCTCATCTGCCCCAACTAAGACCTAACACAGCCAAAATAAGTAAATAAATTTTTACAAAAAAATTTAAAAAAATAAAATAAAACATGGATCTGTCTATCTACCTACCTACCTATGTATCTTATCTATCTATCTGGTGTCTACTTTGTGGCAGGCACTGTCCTAAGAGTTTGGGATTCAACAGCGAACAGATACAGAAGACCTCATGATGTGTACATTTTCATAGAAGGAGACAAAGCATAAATGATAAACACAATAATGAGTATATTATAAAGTATTTTAGAAGGTGACAAATACCAAAGAAAAAGTAGAGCAAAGTAAGAACGACTGAGAGTGTTGAAGGTGGGAGTGGGATGGTTGGCCAGGACTGAAGCCGATTGAGAAGGTTGTTCATTAAATGAGAAGGTAACATTTAAACCAGTTCTGAAGAAGGTGAGGGAGTTAGCTGTGAAGATCCAAGCAAAGAGAATTTCAAGAAGAGGGACAGTTGAATTGTAAAGACCTATGGTGGGAGCCCTCCTGGCATGTTCAAGGAACAGAAAAGAGGCCAGTGAGTTTGGAGAAAAATGAGTGAGTATAGACAGAGATGGGATCAGAGAGGGTAGTAAGGATTTTGGCTTTCAATTTGAATCATATCAGAAGGCACTGGAGACTTCTGAGCAAAAGAATGACATGATCTGACTTAAGTTTTTTTAATGTTTATAGCAACTTAATTTTTTTATTTTTTTGAATTTTATTTTTTATGTAGCAGGTTCTTATTAGTTATCTCTTTTATACATATTAGTGTATACACGTCAATCCCCATCTCCCAATTCATCCCACCACCACCACCAACACCACCCCCAACTTTCCCCCCTTGGTGTCCATACATTTGTTCTCTACATCTGTGTCTCTATTTCTGCCCTGCAAACGAGTTCATCTGTACCATTTTTCTAGGTTCCACATATATGCATTGATATATGATACTTGTTTTTCTCTTTCTGACTTACTTCACTCTGTATGAGTGACAGATGGATGTAGACAGTCTCTATATCCATCCACGTATCTACAAATGACCCAATTTCATTCCTTTTTATGGTTGAGTAATAGTCCATTGTATACATGTACCACATCTTCTTTATCCATTCATCTGTCAGTGGGCATTTGGGTTGCTTCCATGACCTGGCTATTGTAAATAGTGCTGCAATGAACATTGGGGTGCATGTGTCTTTTTGAATTATGGTTTTCTCTGGGTATATCCCAGTACTGGGATTGCTGGGTCATATGGTAATTCTATTTAAAGGTTTTTAAGGAACCTCCACAGTGTTCTCCATAGTGACTGTATCAATTTATATTCCCACCAACAGTGCAAGAGGGTTCCCTTTTCTCCACACCCTCTCCAGCATTTGTTGTTTGTAGTTTCTGATGATGCACCTTCTAACTGGTGTGAGGTGATACCTCATTGTAGTTTTGATTTGCATTTCTCTAATAATTAGTGATGTTGAGCAGCTTTTCATGTGCCTCTTGGCCATCTGTATATCTTCTTTGGAAAAATGTCTATTTAGGTCTTCTGCCCATTTTTTGATTGGGTTGTTTGTTTTTTTTTAATATTGAGATGCATGAGCTGTTTATATATTTTGGAGATCAATGTTTTGTCTGTTGATTCGTTTGCAAATATTTACTCCTATTCTGAGGGTTGTCTTTTCGTCTTGTTTGTAGTTTCCTTTGCTTTGCAAAAGCTTTTAAGTTTCATTAGGTCCCATTTGTTTATTTTTGTTTTTATTTCCATTACTCTAGGAGGTGGACCAAAAGAGATCTTGCTGTGATTTATGTCAAAGAGTGTTCTTCCTATGTTTTCCTATAAGAGATTTATAGTGTCCGGTCTTACATTTAGGTCTCTAATCCATTTTGAGTTTATTTTTGTGTATGGAGTTAGGGAGTGTTCTAATTTAATTCTTTTACATGTAGCTGTCCAGTTTTCCCAGCACCATTTATTGAAGGGACTGTCTTTTCTCCATTGTATATCCTTGCCTCCTTTGTCATAGATTAGTTGACCATAGGCATGTGGGTTTACCTCTGGGCTTTCTATCCTGTTCCATTGATCTATATTTCTGTTTTTCTTCCAGTACCATATTGTCTTGATTACTGTAGCTTTGTAGTATAGTATGAAGTCAGGGAGTCTGATTCCTTCAGCTCCACTTTTTTCCCTCAAGATTGCTTTGGCTCTTCGGGATCCTTTGTGTCTCCATACAAATTTTAAGATTTTTTGTTCTAGTTCTGTAAAAAACGCCACTGGTAATTTGAAAGGGATTGCGCTGAATCTGTAGATTGCTTTGGGTAGTATAGTCGTCTTCACAATATTGATTCTTCCAATCAAAGAACATGGTATATCTCTCCATCTGTTTGTGTCATCTTTAATTACTTTCATCAGTGTCTTATAGTTTTCTGAGTACAGGTCTTTTACCCCTTAGGTAGGTTTAATCCTGGGTATTGTATTCTTTTTGTTGCAATGGTGAATGGGATTATTTCCTTAATTTCTCTTTCTGATCTTTTGTTGTTAGTGTATAGGAATGCAAGAGATTTCCGTGCACTAATTTTGTATCTGGCAACTTTACCAAATTCATTGATTAGCTCTAGTAGTCTTCTAGTGGCATCTTTAGGATTCTCTGTGTATAATATCATGTCATCTACAAACAGTGACATTTTTACTTCTTCGTTTCCAATTTGGATTCCTTTTATTTATTTTCCTTCTCTGACTGCCGTGGCTAGGACTTCCAAAACTATGTTGAATAATAGTGGTGAGAGTGGACATCCTTGTCTTGTTCCTGATCTTAGAGGAAATGCTTTCAGTTTTTCACCATTGAGAATGATGTTTGCTCTGGGTTTGTCATATATGGCCTTTATTATGTTGAGGTACGTTCCCTCTATCCCCACCTTCGGGAGAGTTTTTATCATAAACGGGTGTTGAATTTTGTCAAAAGTTTCTCTGCATCCATTGAGATAATCATATGGTTTTTCTTCTTCAATTTGTTAATATGGTGCATCACATTGATTGTTTTGTGTATATTGAAGCAGCCTTGCATCCCTGGGATAAATCCCACCTCATCATGGTGTATGATCCTTTTAATGTGTTGTTGGATTCTGTTTGCTAGTATTTTGTTGAGGACTTTTGCATATATATTCATCAGTGATATTGGTCTGTAATTTTCTTTTTTCGTACTATCTTTGCCTGGTTTTGGTATCAGGGTGATGGTGGCCACGTAGAATGAGTTTGGGAGTGTTCCTTCCTCTGCAATTTTTTGGAAGAGTTTGAGAAAGATGGATGTTAGCTTTTCTCTAAATGTTTGATAGAATTCACGTGTGAAGCCATCTGGTCCTGGACTTTTATTTGTTGGAAGATTTTTATTCACAGTTTCAATTTCATTATTTGTGATTGGTCTGTTCATATTTTCTATTTCTTCCTGGTTCAGTCTTGGAAGTTTATACCTTTCTATGAATTTGTCCATTTCTTCCAGGTTGTCCACTTTATGGCACAGAGTTGCTTGTAGTAGTCTCTTATGATGCTTTGTATTTCTGCGGTGTCCATTGTAACTTCTCCTTTTTCATTTTTAATTTCACTGATTTGAATCCTCTCCCTCTTTTTCTTGATGAGTCTGGCTAAAGGTTTATCAATTTTGTTTATCTTCTCAAAGAACCAGCTTTTAGTTTTATTGATCTATGCTATTGATTTCTTTGTTTCTATTTCATTTATTTCTGCTCTGATCTTTATGATTTCTTTCCTTCTGCTAACTTTGGGTTTTGTTTGTTCTTCTTTCTCTACTTCCTTTAGGTGTAAGGTTAGATTGTTTACTTAAGATTTTTCTTGTTTCTTGAGGTAGGATTGTATGCTATAAACTTCCCTCTTAGAACTGCTTTTGCTGTATGCCATAAGCTTTGGATCATCGTGTTTTCATTGTCATTTGTCTCTAGGTATTTTTTGATTTCCTCTTTGATTTTTTTCAGTGACCTCTTGGTTATTTAGTAACGTATTGTTTAGCCTCCATGTGTTTGCGATTTTTATGTGTTTTTTTTCCCTGTAATTTATTTCTAACCTCATAACATTGTGGTCAAAAAAGATGCTTGATATGATTTCAATTTTCTTAAATTTACCAAGGCTTGATTTGTGACCCAAGATGTGATCTATCCTGGAGAATGTTTTGTGTGCACTTGAGAAGAAAGCATAATCTGCTGTTATTGCATGGAATGTCCTATAAATATCAATTAAATCTATCTGGTCTATTATGTCATTTAAAGCTTGTGTTTCCTCAATAATTTTCAGTCTGGATGATCTGTCCATTGGTGTAAATGAGGTGTAAACGTCCCCTACTATTATTGTCTTACTGTTGATCTCTTCTTTTATAGCTGTTAGCATTTGCCTTATGTATTGAGGTGCTCCTATGCTGGGTGCATATATAATTGTTATATCTTCTTCTTGGATTGATCCCTTGATCATTATGTAGTGTCCTTCCTTGTCTCTTGTAACATTCTTTATTTTAAAGTCAATTTTATCTGATATGAGTATTGCTACTCCAACTTTCTTTTGATTTTCATTTGCATGGAATATCTTTTTCCATCCCCTCACTTTCAGTCTGTACGTGTCCCTAGGTTTGAAGTGGGTCTCTTGTAGACAGCATATATATGGGTCTTGTTTTTATATCCATTCAGCGAGCCTGTGTCTTTTGGTTGGAGCATTTAATCCATTCACGTTTAAGATAATTATTGATATGTATGTTCCTATTACCATTTTCTTAACTGTTATGGGTTTGTTTTTGTAGGGCCTTTTCTTCTCTCATGTTTCCCAGTTAGAGAATTTCCTTTAGCATTTGTTGTAGTGCTGGTTTGGTGATGCTGAATTCTCTTAGCTTTTGCTTGTCTGTAAAGCTTTTGATTTCTCCATCGAATCTGAATGAGATCTTTGTCGGGTAGAGTAATCTTGGTTGTAGGTTCTCCCCTTTCATCACTTTAAATATATCGTGCCACTCCCTTCTGGCTTGTAGAGTTTCTGCTGAGAAATCAGCTGTTAACCTTATGGGAGTTCCCTTGTATGTTATTTGTAGCTTTTTCCTGTTGCTTTCAATAATTTTTCTTTGTCTTTAATTTTTGTCAGTTTGATTACTATGTGTCTCGGTGTGTTTCTCCTTGGGTTTATCCTGCCTGGGACTCTGCACTTCCTGGACTTGGGTGGCTATTTCCTTTCCCATGTTAGAGAAGTTGTTGACTATAATCTCTTCAAATATTTTCTCAGTTCCTTTTTCTCTCTCTTCTCCTTCTGGGACACCTATAATGTGAATGTTGTTGCATTTAATGTTATCCCAAAGGTGTCTTGGGCTGTCTTCATTTCTTTTCATTCTTTTTTCTTTATTCTGTCCCACAGCAGTGAATCCCACCATTCTGTCTTCCAGGTCACTTATCCGTTCTTCTGCCTCAGTTATTCTGCTATTGATTCCTTCTAGTGTAGTTTTCATTTCAGTTATTGTATTGTTCATCTCTGTTTGTTTGATCTTTAATTCTTCTAGGTGTTTGTTCTTTAATTCTTCTAAGTCTTTGTTAAACATTTCTTGCATCTTCTCGATCTTTGCCTCCATTCTTTTTCCGAGGTCCTGGATCATCTTCACTATCATTATTCTGAATTCTTTTTCTGGAAGGTTCCTATCTTCACTTCATTTCGTTGTTTTTCTGGGGTTTTATCTTGTTCCTTCGTCTGGTACGGAGTCCTCTGACTTTTTATTTTGTCTATCTTTCTGTGAATGTGGTTTTCCTTCCACAGGCAGCAGAATTGTAGCTCCTGACTTAAGTTTTTTAAAAGACCACTCTGGTTGTTGTATTGAGAGTAGACTGTTGGGTGAGGTTTGGGGCAGGAAGAGTGGAAGCAGGAAGACCAGTTAGAAAGCTATTGTAATACGGCAGGTGAGAGAGGATGGAGGTTTCTACACGAGTAATAATGGTGAAGCGCACCGGATATATTTTGAAAGCAGAGCCACAGGATATGATATAAGATATGAAAACAAGAGAGTAGTCAAGGATGTGATCATGGCATTTGAGGCTAAGCAAATGGAAGGATGGAGATGCCATTAAATGAGATGAGGAAGACTGAGGGAGGGGTTGTGTGATGTTTGCAAGGGTAGATCAGGAATTTGGTTTTAGAATAATAAACTTGTGATGTCTATTTGACATCTAAGTGAGGATGCCAAGTCAGCAACTGGAGGTATAAGCCTGGAGTTCAGGTAAGAGGTCTGGCCTGGAGATACAATAATAAAGCCAATAGGTGTATATGTACACACACTGTTATAAGCATTTTACATATGCTAACTCATTTAATCCTCACAACAACCCCAAGAGGTAGTAGGAAATATTATCCTTGTTACTGAACTCAGGTCTGGCTGCTCACCACTCAAAAATCAATACCTGAGACACAGTTGTTGGTAGAAAGGAAAGTTACTTTTAATCAGAATGCCAGAAATCTGGGGAGATGGTGGACTCACCATGCCCCCAAAACCACCTCCAAAGATTCTGCTCAGCCATGAAAGTTTTTAAAGGGAAATAATCTCAGTTAATCACTGAGATAGGAGGTCAGAGTCATCTCCATCCCCCACTGAGTGCAGGTTCATTGACTCCTTGTGATCTTTCTTTAGGTGCTATCTTGTTCACACAGTTTGTTCCAGAGATTATGGACGAGGAAGCTAGGGAAGAGATCTGGTCATCTGTTAATTATTGATTCTTCATTTCTACTTTGATCTACAGAAAGAACCAGTAGGTTAGGCAAGGTATTGTGTGATCAAAAGATTTGAAATGTGTGCAGGGCCAGAGATGAGTAGAGCATGGAGGTGCCTGGTTTAAGGTTAGTGACAGACAAAAGGGGCCTCCTGTAGAGAGCTCTCTCCTGCTAAAAGCTGCTTACAAATCCCCACTTCTCAGAATATCATTCCACTTCTATGGGATCATGGGTGAAGGTCTGCCTTCTGTAACTTCTTCATGCTGACACAGAGTGCCATGTTCTTAGAGTGGAAGATGTTGACATGGGTCTGTGGCATCTCTTTGCTGACAGTTGCTCCCGTTTACATATATGGGCAGAACAAGCTACAGTTATTCTGATGCCTGCAGATATAGATGATTATGAGCTACAGTGTTAATCCCATTCTCTTAAGGCCAGTTCTTGGAATTGTGCTAGCCATAGATTTAGTACTGCTCAAGATGTAGCAGCTTGTGTCATGGCTGCAGTCCTGTCATCATGTGTTGGCTTTTTCCCTCTGGTGGCAGTTATAGTATCTGTAAAGCAACTCAGGAATGTGCATCAGACACATTCTGAATGTGATTCTATTGTTCTAATCCTTAGCTGCTTGAGCCTGCTCTTTTGTGACTCAGGGAAGCCTGGGAGACTTCAGCTTTTCTACAAACAAGAGGCAGGGGAAATGGAGGAGCCTGCAGGGTTCTGCTTGGTTCCATCATCTCTTATTTCACGGACTGGAAAACTGAGGCACACAGCAGTTAAGTAACTGAGGTCACAAAGGTAATTTGTGGAAGAGCCATGATCTTAATCCAGGCACGTAAGTATCACAACCCATGCTTTGAGCCACAATGATATAGTGCAGGTAATAACTTTGAGTCTTCGGCATATGAAGGAAATTTAAAGCTATGAGTCCAGGTGAGATCACCAAGAGAATATGATATCAAAAAGATGGTCTGAGAATTTGGTTAAAAATAAAATGGGGTGGGATGGAGGAAGGTGGGTAGGAACATAGATGGAAGAAAATTAGACCTGAGTAGATAAATTATGAAGCTGCATAATGGGCACATGGAGGTTCATTATACATTGCTATTTTTTGTATGACTAAACTTTTCCATTTAATTTGCTCAGAATCTGCAATTTGGGCAGGGCTCAGTGGGGACCTGTCATCTCTGCTCCAGTGGTGTCAGCTGTCAGCTGGGGTGACTCTCCTGGGCCCGAGGACCCATCTCTGAGTTGGCTCACTCACATGGCTGGCAAGTTGCTATGTCAGCTGGGAGCTCAGCCAGCACAGTCCTATCTTCATCTAGGGTCAATCCCAGATTTACTAAAGATAAGTAGCACAAACAAGAATTACTTGAGACTTCTTCAAGCATGTGCCTTACTCTCAACTGACAAATGACCCTTCAGAGGTCACTGAGGAAGATTCCACTGATGCTGGGATTGTTTTCTTGATAACCGTTACAGGAAACAAGGAGAATACATTTGTTATCTAGGTCTTTGTAAATGCCAGGAGAGCCCCTGGACTTTACAGTAAGAGATATCTGAATTTTGTGCATACCCTTTGGCACAGCTCCTCCTTGGAACTTCTCCTTTGTAAAATACTGTAAATAGAGATTTCCCTGGTAGTCCAGTGGCAAGAATCCATCTTGCAATGCAGGGGACGCTGGTTCAATCCCTGGTGAGGGAACTAAGATCCACATGCCGTGGGGCAATTGAGCCCTCGTGCCACAACTGGAGAGAAGCCTGCACACTGCAACAAAAGATCCCGCGTGCC
The DNA here is from genome assembly GCF_949774975.1 of Lagenorhynchus albirostris. NCBI lineage: Eukaryota > Metazoa > Chordata > Mammalia > Artiodactyla > Delphinidae > Lagenorhynchus > Lagenorhynchus albirostris. Next base: position 134,770,752 of record NC_083098.1, on the reverse strand, counting down.
GCAACTAAGACCCAATGAAGCCAATAAATAAATAAAAACTTTTAAAAAATAAAATTAAACTAAAAAAATAAGAAAATACTTTAAATAGCTGCAAGAAGATAGGGAGAGGCTAAAAAGATATGTACAAATCCTTGTGTCTCTAACAAATAATAGGCACATAGCAAAAACTAATTAATCTTCTTATTTATAATTCAAAACTGTTCTGCTCATGGGTTTAAAGAAGGTTTTTACCATGGGTGGGTCAAGTGGTTGTTCCTCATCAGCATTCTAAGGTACTGACTGCCACTAAAACCCATCAGAGTTCACCTGAGAGTTTTTAACACTGAGACCTGATTTCTAAAATGCTTTGATACTTCAAATCAGGCGAGAGGTTGGAGTGCCAGTGCGGCATCTCTCCGCATGTACACCTGGAAAATATAGAAGGGTAAGGGGCAGCCAATCCTGAGATAAGTGGGTCACCTCACCTGCCACTGAACATACACAACTGGACTGCTGGGCTGTTGTAGAGGAACCAAGGAGGATACAATTTTAAAAATGCGTGGGGAGAACTGAAAGGCAAGTTTTGTTTTTACTTCCTCATTTCTCCTAACTTAAAAATACAAGGGCTATCTGAGACTATCAGATGTGAATTAGTACACATTTTGATCATGATGCAGTATTTCTGCAAGTTGTATCTTTGCTTGTACTTTATTATCTGAGAACAGATTTAAACAAGTCAGTTTTTCTCTGTGGTGAAGTCTCCAAGGGCATCATTCTCAACAACAGGTACCTGTCATTGACCCATGTCACTGGCCAAGGGTTGAAGTACTGGTACTTCTCAAACACTCAAAGAATTGAAATAAGTCTCAGGAACAGGTATAAACCCTTTCACCCTCTGCCTTCTACTAGTGTAACTTGATTAAATCACAGTAAGGGAGTTCCCTGGTGGTGCAGTGGTTGGGAGTCCGCCTGCCAATGCAGGGGACACGGGTTCGAGCCCTGGTCCGGGAAGATCCCACATGCCATGGAGCAACTAAGCCTGTGCACCACAACTACTGAGCCCGTGTGCTGCAACTACTGAAGCCTGTGCACCTAGAGCCTGTGCTCCGCAACAAGAGAAGCCACCACAATGAGAAGCCCGTGCACTGCAACAAAGAGTAGCCCCCACTCGCTGCAACTAGAGAAAGCTGGCATGCAGCAATGAAGACCCAAAGCAGCCAAAAATAAATAAATAAACAAATTAATTAATTTAAAAACTCACAGTAAGTTAATGAGGCATTTGGAGAGCAAACTACTTCATTCTCAATACAAACACATTTTGAGCTCTTTTCTTCCTTCACCTCTCCCCACCACCTGTTAGTGCTCACCATCTTCTCCTTGGTTTCTAGGAGGTCCTCATCTCCTGATTTTCCTCTACCTTCCTTACTCTGCTTCTGCACCCAACCCCAATGTGTGGTTTTTTTCCCCACACCATGCAACTCTGTGACACCAGCTGGGTGTCTTACAATTCAACTCAATTCTGATACTATCTACCTGGATGTAGCCTCAGATCCCACAAGCTAAGGACTCAGTGCTACAGTAAGACTGCCCCCTGCTCCAAACTTCAGAGGCTAATCGCAAGTCCAAGTTGTCACCTGTGCTTCTTACCCATCAGCTACAGATCAGAGGTTCCAACATCCCCCTCCTTGGGTTCAATTAATTTGCTAGAAAGGCTAACCGATCTCAGAGAAACATTTTACTTACTAGAGTATCAGTTTATTATAAAAGGGTATAACTCAAGAATGTCAGACAAAAGAGACCCATATGGCAAGGTATGGGGAAAGGACACAGAGCTTCCTGGCGCTCTGAGAGCACCACTCTCCCTGAACCTCCAGATGTTCATCAACTTGAAGCTCTCCCAACCCAATCCTTTTGGGGTTTCATGGAGGTTTCATTACAGAGGCATGATTGATTAAATCATTGGTCATTGGTGACTGAACTCAATCTTCGACCGTCTCTCCCCTCCTTGGAGGCTCAGGGGTTGGAGGTGGGACTGAAAGTTCCAACCCTCTAATCACACGATTTGTTCTCCTAGCAAGCAGCCCCCCCTCCTCAGGTTACCCAGGAACTTTCTAAAAGTCACTCATTAACATAACAAGACACTTTTATTGCTCTCATCACTTAGGAAATTCCAAGGGTTTTAGGAGCTCTGAGTCAGAAACAGGACAAAAACAGAATATATATCTCTTATTATATATCACAGCATCACACTTACACATCTCAGACTCTTCTTCAGCTTCTCACACCTTCTCCCCATCATCCTTACTATTCCTGTGGGAGTAGCGGCAGTGGTAATAGCAGTAGGTAGAGAAACAGCACCAATGGCAGTGGTAGTAATAAGAGTAGTAACGGCATGGCAGTGTTGTTAACTTCAATTATTGTAGCAGTTTTCTAAAACTTTTCCCTAGCCTCAGTCTCGCCCCTTATTGCATCCTTCACAATACCACTAATATAATTCTTCCAAAATAAAAAGTTAATCATATCATGCCCTTTCAATCTTCTAATGTCTCCCATGACCTTGGGGATAAAATATAAATTCTTACTATGGTATAAAAGTTCTGTCACCGGGCTTCCCTGGTGGCGCAGTGGATGAGAGTCCGCCTGCCGATGCAGCAGACACGGGTTCGTGCCCTGGTCCGGGAAGATCCCACATGCCGCGGAGTGGCTGGGCCCGTGAGCCATGGCCACTGAGCCTGCGCGTCCGGAGCCTGTGCTCCGCAACGGGAGAGGCCACAGCAGCGAGAGGCCCGCGTACCGCAAAAAAATAAAAAATAAAAAGTTCTGTCACCACCCAGCCCTGTCTGTCTCAGCCCCTACATGTGCCCTTTGCCACTGCCATCCCAAACAACTTGCATTTTGCCACATACGGCATGCTATTTCTCACCTCTCTTCCTGGAATGCCCTTCGCCTTATCTCCTGCGGGACTACCAACCCAAATGATTCCCATGTATCCCTCCAAAAACAGCTGCAGTAAAGTTTCCTCTCTAGGAAGATAATCCCAAGTCTCCAGGCTACATCAAACACCACATGAAAAAGATTATTATTTTGCTCTTTGTTAATTTATTTGAATCCCTCTTTCTTGCGTGCCCAGTAGCCAACTGCAAGCATGTTAGAGATACTCAAGAAAAGGGTGAATGAATAAATGAGTGAATTATAGCTCAATTATAGATTAATACATACACTGCTTTTCTTTTTCCAGTTACAACTTGCCCTGTCTCCTCAGGTTGCTCATTGTCTAGCAAGGGAGACAGAAATGTAAGTATTATAATAATTTTAGAGGATTCATGGGCCCTCTTAGGCTCACTCAGGAATCCCACGTTAACAACCAATTAAATAATGATGAAATGGACATACAGGATAAAAGAAATCACACATCATTTAGTGACATATAGTGTCAGAGACTAGTCAGAGCATTTGCTTTATAAAATAAAGAACAGGGCCATGCCTGCTCTGCAGGCTGACAGTAATCCACTAGGCAGCACCTCTGGAGAAAGGTCACTCAACCAGTTTTGAATCCACCTAGTTGAGGGCACGGTGAAGTACCTGATAAAATGATTTGTCGTAATCCTTTGTTTTTCTCAGATCTACTAACCTCATAAACTTTATTTTTAACAAATACATACTAGCTTTTTGTTCCTCTGGACTTTATCCACATAAAGCCTCGAGAGTGTCTTCCTGGGTCCTCTGAGCTCTGGCCATTTTCCATGTAAAGTTTCCATTCTGGTTCTCTGATCTTGCCTCATCAATTGGTTTCTTTTCTACTTTCCTCAGCCCTCCTTTCAGCAATCTAATTCACAGGGTGTGACTGCTCACCTCACTACCTGCCCTAAGCTCTGTTCACCACCTTCCTTAATCACAAGCCTTTTCTTCCACACCAAGCTTTCTTTTCTCATCACTCCTTCCTCTACCCTAGACTAGGATGGTATTTTCCACCTTCCTCTTTACCAGCGTTCCGTCTAGTCTTGGCCAGGCAGCAGCCTCTAGTTCACCCTGAAATGTAATCTCCAAAGTCCACATGTATTTGCATCTAAATATATCCTTTGTCAATACAGTGGTCCCTTGGTATCCACCAGGGTCAGTTCCAGGGCCCTCACAGATACTAAAATCCTGGAGGCTCAAGTTCCTCATATAAAAATGGCACAGTATTTGCATATAACCTACACACATCCTCCCATGTACTTTAAATAATCTCTAGGTTACTTATAATACCTAATACAATGTCAATGCTATGTACATTGTTGTAAATACAATGTAAAAGCTATGTAAATAGTTGCTGGTACACAGCAAATTCAAGTTTTGCTTTTTGGAACTTTCTAGGATTTTATTTTTTTTCGAATATTTACTATCCATGGTTGATCGAATCCATGGATGCAGTACCCGCAGATATGGAGGGCCGACTGTAGTCAGAAAGAGTATTACACAGCATCATACAGCACTGGGATCCACGTTTCTACATCCCAGTTCGTTTTGCCATTGGTATCACCCCTGTGTGAGCTAAATGGCTCAACTGTTTAGAGCTGTCTTTCAAGTTTTCATGAGCCACAGAACTCCTTACTCAAATAAAATCTTAGGGCTAGAAAGTAGCATTTAAAACTGACTTGCTCTGGCTGATGTGGGTGTGAAATCCTGAGCCCCCTTTGCCTCTCAGTCTCATCATCCCTACGGGTTCTGCAGAGCCTCAAGGCTGAAAAAACACTGGGTTAGGGCACATTCTAACGCAGCTCAAGTGGTAAACTCCACACCATTGTTCCAGGTTTTGTGACCGGCCCTGCAGTATCCATGAAAGCAGCATGACAGTGGGCATGTGGGCCAACTCTGGAGAAAGACTGCCAGGGTCCAGAGCCCCGGTCCCTCCGCTCACTAGCTGAGGCTCTTTGGGCAATTGACTTAACCTCTCTGTACCTCCACTTTCTCATCATAAGACAAAGATCATAATGGTTCCTGACTTTTTGCTTGTGAAAAGGATTAAATGAGTTCATAGGTGGAGAGAGCTTAAAAGAATGCCTGGCTGACCCAGAGAGGTGGTAAATAAATATTTCGTATTATTATCTTCCAAAATCATACTGTATTTGTAAAGAAGACCTGGGGGCAAAGTGTAAGTGACTCAGCACAGTCCTACTGTCACAGAACACAGCCTGTGTAAGCAGTCAGGACTGTCCCCCTACATAAAGTACCACAGGCCGTCCCTTTGCAAACTACGTCTTGGCAATGCAGGAAATGGTAACTCAGGGCCTTCAAAGGGGACACTGGCTTCATCCAACAGAGTGACTAGCTCCACAAAGGAGTTTGCTTCCCAGGGTTTACTAGAGATTTAGGTCAGGTGAAAGGTTATACACAGTGCATAGCTTTTCAACGGAAACGGACTGGGCCGTTTGATTAGACTTGTAAATCTAAGGTTAATTGGGTGTTGAGCATTGCAGCTATAGGAAATAGGGTACTTGGCATGTTTGTATATTTCTGAATCTGTCCCCTGTTTATAGCTACAAACATATGCCATTAATTTATGATTTTCCTTCTATAGGCTTCACCAGAGCAACACAAATAGAGATTAGTCATTAAACCCAGGAGGAATTTGAGAACAGGACATAAAATTTAAAGAAGGTTATACACTGAGAGAAAAAAAAAATGATGTAAGAAGTAAAGGCAACAGGAAATTAGCTGCTAAATCTTCAGGATAATGCATTTTTACAGGTTGTTTTTAATAATACTCACTATATTGTACTTTAATCTGTGGTCCTCCAAGCTAAGCTAAGTGACTCCCAAGAGAAGGGGAGAGGTTTTTCTAAGTAGTGTAAATAAGTCTCTCAAATGAAAGAAAAAAAAAAAGAAAAAGAACTGAATCTTGTCTTTCCTGAGTTTGTATTTTCTTTATTACTCTTTGTCCACCAGACCCGCAGGGAATGTGGAGTGTGTAGGGATCGACTCTATTTCCTGACTGCCTGCTTTCCCAACTAAAACCTGGAACGAGAAGATGAGACTGGGGTCCTTCAGGCTCAGCCCACATCAGACCCCTTCCTGGCCAGTGGAGAAAATGTAGGAATAGCTTTGTCAGCACCTTCACGCACAACCCTCTGATTAGAGTGGAAGGAATTGGTGATGATACAGTTCACATTCCCCATCCTCAATTCCAAAATCCCAAAAGCCCTGCAACCAAAAGTTTTTCCCATAAATTTGGCACAAAAATTCGTTTGGTGGCAAAATCTGACCTTCTTAACATGTAGCTGAGGACAGTCATTCTTTGTCTCACTTAGCGTGATGATACATACATTTTTGTGGTGGAAATATGAAAATATTTATTTATGGGGTGTTGATCCAGACCCCACTGGAAATATTATACAACGTATGAGATACATGCCATTTTACCTTTCTAAAATCTATAAAATTTTGAATCTCTAAACATACCTGGTCCCTTGGGTTTAGATAAAAGATGGTGGGCCTGTCCTGAATGTTCTGAGGTGGTAAGAGATCTGAAAAAAAAGAGGACACATTCTGGCTCTGCAGAAGGTAACGTGAACTGCAAATCTAGAAGTGCTTCAGATGGATGGGAACTCAAAGTGAGCTGTCGGTATTATCTATCTCAGCTTGAGGAGCAGGAAAGCAGTGCAGTGAGTGACAAAAATCGGTCAGCAGCCACGTTCCTTGACCCACTATGCATCGCTGCCCACCAGTCTAGACTGAGGCCCAGCTGAGCACACAACAGAAGGTACTGCCACACCTACCTCCTAGAATCCTTATCTCGGAACCCACTGCAGGTGCTTTTGCCAGCATCTTCATTTTTTCACTCTCTTTCACCATCTCTCTACACTAAACAATTCCTCTTCTATTCTTACAAGTTCAATCTTAATCACCACGCAGAATTCACTGGTGGTGATAGTAAGTTTAGGAAATCTAAAAAGAACAATATTAGTTTCATTCTGGTTATACTTGTTTTATTTTTTTATTCTGGATTCACACTGGCTGGGTTCAAATGATGGTTCCGGTCATCTATGTGACTGTAGATGAATAACTTAATCTCCTTGTGCCTCAGTTTTCTCATTTATAAAATAGGGATAATAGTACCGATCTCACACAGTTGTTGAGAGGATTAAATGAGCTAATACTACATGAAGCACTTAGAAGAGTGCTTGGCAAATTGTGAGTGCTCCATAAATGTAAGCTACTATTATTTCTGCGGCTGTCTGTAACTGTCTTCTAAATGAGCTCCGTATACTGGTAATGTTTTTTTCCTTATAGAATTCCTTATATCAAATTTCCTAAGATGGTACCATAAGCACATTTGCTGGCCAGTAATTATTTGCTAGGTATGAAGACAAAGGAGAAGAAAACAGCAACAACAAAAAATAGATGCACAATCAAAACCTCAGAATGAAATTACAAGCTTTCATCACATTGCCGACTGTAACATTCTTGTGTTTTGCACAGTTTCTCCCCCTCCTCTTTCCTCCTCTTGCTAATTTGTTTTAAAAGCTAAGAAATAAAATAAAAAGAGGATAACAAAAGACTTGGTGTACAAATTTCAAAATAAAACCATCAGGCAGGAACAAATCTTTGAGGAAGTCCTTCATAGTATATACACATTTTTGTTTTCAGATTACCCATCCCTTAAATTAATGTAAATAATATTAATCGAATTGTCCAGCTAAGAATACACTAAGGACAATTAATTCTGCATTAACTTGAACCCCAATTACTTAAACATTGTAACTAGGAAAGGAATCTTTCCAATGATATATCCTTCCCTGATATCTCACAAAGCTCTTCCATTCAGAGTTAGACCTTGGAGAAGATACTCCTTGACCTTCCCCAAGACATCAAAAGCAACACCTGTTCAAACTGGCATGTGGGTCATCTCCACCAATGGGTTCATAATTTTCAGGTTCATTTTCAGTGCTCTCTACCCTGTGTCCGTCATTGTAGAAGAGAAACTGGGAACCCCATATACTCACTATTCCTCTCTCACCTCCTGCTCTGACTATGGAATTAACGTTGGGGCACCTGTGACTTTTTTCTAAGGTCAGCCCTAATTGGACCAACTCATATTTGTTTTAGTCGAACTCATCTCCACCCTATTTTATTTATCAAAAAAGTACACACCAAAAAGAATGCACAACTTAAGGTGGAAAAAAAAATCACAGCTAAATGTAGGTTTAAAGCTGAAGAGACTTGAGATTGAAAAACTGCCAGTTCTCACTGCTCACTTACTCACATGAGGGTTTACAGCTCCTGAAATCATGCCAGGACTTTGAAAATGAAAGCTTGCAGTTAGAAAACGATGGCTCATGACAGCAGAGATCAGTCACGTGATAGGCCAAGCGTTTTCCGTCATTGCCTTCTTCAATCAGACAGAGCTCAGAAACAGAGGTTAATCGGTCAGATAGCATCCACAGAGGCTGAGGGCAGCAGAACCCGGCTGCAGCAATTAATCATTTAATTGCTTTCTGATTCACTTTAAATGTCTTTTAAAAAGATATTAAAGAAAAACATTATTGAAAGAACATTTTAGACTATTTAATAAAGATCCAACATACCCTTTGTGAACCAGAAAATAAATGGATCTCTAGCCCAACTCTGTTCAGTGTTTTCTTGGGCAACATTTACTTATACAGAGGAAGGAATGACAGAGTCTCTGCAGCAGGCAGAAGAAAAAGCATGGATAAAAGCACTTAGGAAAGAAAGTATGGGTGTAAATAAAAATAGGCTTTTTGTTTGTTTGGCTGTTTGGTTTTTTTGGCTAAATTGTAGAGTGTGTGACAGGAGTTGATGGGAGAGCCGACAAACATAGTAAACTAGATTTTAGAGAGCCTTGAATGCTGAGATAAAAGAGCCTGGACTTTGAAAGAAAAAAGAAAAAGAGAGAGAGAGAGCCTGGACTTGATTTACTAATTAGGCAATGGGAGCCACTGAAGATTTCTGAGCAGAGAAAGCAGCACGAGTAGGGTATAGCATGAACTGTGGGGTCCATCAGCCCTAGGTTATAATTCTAGCTATCCCTCAGAGCTGGTGTGAGCACATTAGGACCTTTTTGGAGCCTCCCAAGCTGAACAATGGAAGTAATAATACCATTGCCAGGGTTACTGAAACATTAGAAATAACATACGTAACATCCACAGCCCAGGGCTTGGCACAGGAAAAGCACCTAGCAAATGGTGTTAGCTGTCCTCCTGCTGTGCTCTGGGTAGGAAAGTCAAAGGGGAAAAGATGGGAGGAGGGAGACCAGAGAGGTCCAGGTAGGAGGTAGAGAGCCCAGACAAGACAAAGTACAGGCAAGGAGAGCTGCAAAGAGAAAACGGGACAGACTATGAGGGACACAACAAAGGTAGAACCCAAGGAAATGGAGACTAAGAAAGATTTAACTTGCTCAGACCCATTTGACAATGACTGGACATGACTGAGGGAAGAGGAGAAGCCAGAGAGACTCCAAGAATCTGGCTGAGGTAAGCATCACACAGGTCGGAGAGACGCAAACGTCTATGAGGTCCAAAATAAATAATAAACGTAAATAAATGCCAAACACTGAGCTTGCATTTCTAGAATGACTACAGAAATAACCAAAAACATATTTCTTTCTGCAATGATCCCATCTGAATTCCTGACCTGCCCTGAGAACAATTTTTAAATCCACAGGGCCAGATGATTTTGGTCATGACATTACTCAGCGTCGTACACCAGGCAGGGTCCTCCTTCACCACACTCCCCTCTTCACGTCACCTCAACCACAGACATCCCACCGTTTCCTCAGGCACTTCCTCCTGCCTACACTGTCGTCACTTTATGATCCTCTCAGCTCAAATAACTGCTGATGCTCTCCTCAGGCTGGAACTGCCTTCCCCACAAGACCCAGATGCTTGGATAACAGGTAGAGAAATACCTGGCACTTCACAACAGCGGGGCAGCACCTAATAACTCATTGCACCTGACATTTTCATTACACACTGCATTAGAAGTTTCTTCAGGGAGCAGCCTTAATAATTTTGTACCACTCTGCTCAGTGGGGATTAATAGTAATTACTTACACATAGGGGTGGAAGTCACTCTTTCAGGACAGACTTCTGTCCTCGTCTGGGTCATTGTGGGTTTCGGCCGTGTCAGCTCCATATAATTCTCAAAGGAATCAACCCATAGACACTTCCCAGCCATGCATGTGCCTGTGGGACACACAGGGGAAACTTTATAGCGTATACAAATGGGCTTTAACATCACAGTATACATTTTGGGGTGTATGTCTAACTTGTTAGACATACTGAAAAGCTGACGAGCCACTTTGAGCCTTTTTGGAGGCCTCTGCTTCGCACCGGCAGCCCTAGAGAAGCACAGGATTGCACTGTCTTCCCACTCACCTCCCTCTTGCTCTCCCTGCAGGAGCAGCTCCGCCTAAGCTTGCTCTGGAGTATTTAGAAGTTCTAGTGAGACTATGGGTTTTTTGTGTGTGTTTGTTCCTGAATAGTTTTTCTCTTCTTCCACTAAAGTTGTTTTTCTTGAATATCTCTGAGAGAACATCGAGTATGGTTTAACTTTATTCGATCCCTAACTTCAGGACAAATGTCATGCTGATTTATTTCCAGTTAATGAGGTTGTACTTCCCATGCAACCTGACCGCCTCCAGAGTGACAAAACTCCATACACATACAGGATTTTAGAGGTAAAAATGTTTTATGCTTTACAAAGAGAAGTGGGACTTGGGAAAGGGGGTTGACGACAATGTGAGGCCAAGGGTTGTTTAGAAGCCACCTCCTCACGGATAGGAAAGTGTTCCTTCTGGATTCTTCACAGTATTCTTAATCCAGGAGCACTTGGCATCGGGCACTAAATGGGCTATTTGCACGGCTGATCCTCTGATGGTGTGCAAGTGCTTTTCTTTTCAAGTTACTCCTGGTTCTTGAGTGGAGGCTGATATGTATGGTTAAGAGTTCTACGTTTTTTTGTTTTTCTTTTTTTTAATCTCTGTGTACCAGAGTAATGCTGAACATCGACTACGCACTTAGTGCTACTATTCCTATTTTAATCCTGTGCCACCACTCTGTGAAATAAGGTATTATTATTACTCCTATTTTTCAGATGAAGGAACTGAGCCTTACAGAGTTTAGATAACTTCCTCAAGACCAGACAGCAGTAACTGGGAAAACCAGAACTCAAATCCAGGTCTCTTTTATACCAGAGTCAGAGTGAAAAGTCATAATAACTCATTGGGACAATAGCATCCACGAATGGGCATTTACTAGAAAATTCTGGCTTGCCATCCACAATAAAGGGGAAAAAGCCTCAGTACTTACCACTATGAGTTTGAGTCCACATACACCTCTGAGCATATAATAACCTTAACTGTTTCAGGAAGAGGTACATCAACTCTGTGACATTTATTGACTTCTTACTCTATACAAGGCACGCAGCTAATTAATCACTCAATGGAGGAGGTTGGGTCTCAAGAAGAGTAAGATGTCTGTTTCTCAAGGTACCTACAATCCAGCTGGGTAGACAAGCCCTAAATACATGCAATGTATTGATTGCATGTAATGATACGTGTAATGATATCAGGAAAGGCATTGCAAATCTCGATGAGATTCATTACCAACTTAACAATACAGAGCAGAAGTGCTAGGGTGAGTCAGATGAGGGAGACTTCTCTTCAAGCAGGAGTCAGAGAAGTCTAGATTGGAGGCATGGGACTTGAGGTGGGAACTGAGAGAGGGGTAGCCCTTGGTGAGGTTGGAGATGGCTGGAAAGTGGAATCAGCATCCAGGAGGAGTGAGAAGGTATCCCCGGAGTGGGTATGAGGGCTCCACAGTCCTGTGCCATTACACGGTGCTGGACTGGAATGCAGCATGAGCCCACAGTCGACAGCGACACACTATTACAGACTTAAGTGTGTCCCCTGAAACTCATGAGCTGAACCTCTAACCTCCAGTGTCAGTATATTTAGAGGTAGGGCGTTAAAAGAAGTAATTCAGGTTAAATAAGGTCATATGGGTGGGACCTTAATCCAATGTCCTTATAAGAAAGAGACCCCAGAGATGCTCAAGCACAGAGGAAAGACCATGTGAGGACATGACAAAAAGGCAGCAATCTGCAAGCCAAGGGGAGAGGCCTCAGGAGAAACCAAACCTGTCAACACTTTTATCTTGGACTTCCAGCCTCCAGAACTGTGAGAGAACACATTTCTGTTGTTTAAGCCACCCAGGCTGTGGTATTTTGTTCTGGCGGCCCCAGTAGCCTAATTACACACACCTCCATCTATTTCACGTATAACTTCTCTGCCCTGGCAGGATCTGCCACCCCTCCCCTACGCTCCCTTGGATCCTAACTATCTTAGAGGGCTTGAAACCTGGAGTAGCAGGTTTCCAAACCTGTGGGCTCTTCCATTTGGTTATCATGCAGACCTCTGCTGGAATGCTTGAACAAGCTGAGGATGATCTAAGGCAGTGCATTTCAAATCCCCTATGGTGAAGAACCACCATCCCCCCATTCCTTGGCTGACAGATACACCATCTTACTGTGCTTGCTGAGTAGGCAGTAGCAGCCACAGGCAACTCACTGTGTAAATTTAACAATATTCTATTCAACAGCGTCCCCTGATCAGGTGTGTGGATACGGCAGCCAGGCAGTGGGGGGCTGGCCATGAACAGCACCCAGGGTGGTGGGGTGGGATGTAGGAGAAGTCCTGATTTGTACCATTTGCCCATTTGCAAGATGACAACACCTCCTGCCATGACTGATTTCAAGCTACCGACTTGAGGTCACTGAGCCACAGAGATGGGAAGAAACACCCACAATCGGCTCTCTCCAGCCGGTATCACCCACCTCCAGCCCATCACGGTGGCAGTGCACAATGACTGAAAAGTTTCTAAGTACTTACTTGTCATTTTTGGACTTAACTCCTTGCAGAAAGCAGGTCACACTTTGCATAACACTGACCTAAACGTTTTAAGTGTAGGTGTCCCCAAAGAGGTCCCCTAAAGTCCATTAGCTCACTGTTTTATCAGGATAAATTCTGGATCCACAAGGTTCTAAGAAAGCATTTTCAGCAAGGGCCTGTTTCCCCAAAATTAGCTATGAAAAAAATGGCAGAAGCTCAGCTCTTGTCTTCTCTCCCTCTTTTTTCTTCCCTTCATCTAGAAATATTATCTCAAAGACCTTCTCCCCATCTCTTACCTTTCCCCTTCCCTTGTCCTCTCTTTCCTAAAGGATTGTTCTTCCATTTCCCTTGCTTTCTTCCACATCACAGTTAAGCACAACCTTTCAAATGGTCTACTCTCTTTCTCCTACAACTTGGCTCTATTGTGGGGATGGGATCCCAGTCTTTGCTATAAGAAACAATGAAGGGATAAACCCACTCAGGCAACTCAAGGGTAAAACCCAGAGCAGCAAGCAGATTTAAAGGGCCGACAGGATTAAAGGCAGAAAATGGAGTTATATTAGCCCTCTTTATCCTTGCTTTTCCAGAACCAATTTGGCTTTGTTCTTTTTTCTTTTTTTTCAAACACGAAGCCAGCCATTAGTAGCATAGCGGAAGCCTATGGCATACAGAGCAGTGATTGGAGTGGGAGTGACACCGGCACTGACGCCCAGACAAGAGGTAATTAGGGCTGACCTTGGGAGGTGGCCATGAGAATAGAAACCAAAACACAGATACAAGCCATAAAGCCATATTTTGAAGTAAAATCAACAAGATTGGACCACTGATTAGAGATAGAATAGGGAAGGAGATAGGCAAGGGGAGAAGATGGTGCAAGGTTTTGAACACTGACTGCAGCCAGATGAGTCATCCTGGAGCTCGGCTCCGAAGGAGTTACTCAAATGAGAAAAACCCTTGGATGGCACCAAGCCCACTGCACACAGAATAAAGTCTAAATTCCTGTATAAGAACTGCCACAGTTCTGCACTGAGTTATCAGCAAGCTTGGACTCATTCATTCAGTCAACAGACATTTATTGAAGAGCTATTATGTGTTATGCTGGATCAGGGAATCAAAAATGGGGAAAAGGCACAGTTCCTGACTTTGATGAATTCAGAGCCTGAAGGGGGTAACCTTCAAATAAATCAATACACATATGCTCAAGCCCTGTTCACAATGTTCTCTTCATCTGAAATCCATTTGTTTATTGAGTGCTCACTCTATGCCAGAGACTGCTCTTGGCCCTAGAGACCCAGTCAAGTTAATTCCATTCGTTTCCCCATCAGACCTGTGCATTATTGGTTTGGGATTGTCTGCATAGAGAGCTGAGGCCAAAGGGAACCTCAAAGGGGAAAGACTGAAGAAGAAGAGGAAGAGAATCAGCACCAGACTCTTGGAGTAACGCCTACAGTTCAAGGATTAGAAAAAAGGGAGGAGAGCCAAAAGTGGCCAGAGGAGTAACCAGAGAGGGACAAACAAGTCATAGAAGCTGCATGTGGAGAGTTTCAAGAATAAAGAAGAATCTGGACTGTGTTCAATGCTGCTGAAAGGCTAAGGGAGAGAAGACTGAGAAAGGAACCCATACAGCCACTCACTTCAGGTGACAGATGGAAAGAAGTCTGTGGTGAGGGACAGATCAAAGATGCATCACAGAGCAAGGGGGCGCTTTATAAAGACTCTAGAGCAGGAACTGGGAGGGTGCAGAATTCGTGGACACAAGTGAAAATGTTGACCTTAGAGAGAGGAGAGACAATTCTTTCCCCAAGACCAGAAAGAAGGAAAGGACAGAAGAATATGCAGAGACACAGGGTAAAAGGAGGTCATAGAGGGCCCAGGAGTATTTGAAGTCAGACAATCCCATGTTTGGATCTCAGCTCTTCCACTTACTTTCTGCATCATATCAGGCAAGTTGCTCAAGCTCTCTGATCCTTAGTTTCTTCATCTATAAGATGCATATAATAATGCCTTTCTCATACGGTTGTTGTGAGAACACATGGAGAAAATATCTGTGCCACCAGTTTCCCCCTTGCCTTATCAGCTAAGGTACATAGAGGGGTCACATAAATAAATTCTACTGGCCCCTGCCCCTCCCATCTGCTCATATAGCACCATGGCACTCTGCAAAGTCTTCTTGAAAAAGTGCTCACCAGTGAGCCCACCTCACTAAGCTCCAGGGGGTTAGCTAAGCCTCTGCTGTCTCCACACTGCTGCAGGTGAGGTCCTGAAACAAACGAGATGGCAAATCCAAACATGCTGCCTGCTACTACAGAGTATTGCTGAAGCAGCCTTTTCAGATTTTACTTCAAGCCTTTCCCTGACCCAGCCTCCACCAGTCTCAGCCTGGGCCTGGATAGAAACCCGAGTGAAAAGCACAATGCTATACCTCACGTTGTCCCTCCTCTCTCACGACCAGGTTTGAGTCAGACTCTGGACATCTCTCTATTCCTCATCTGAACACACTTATGGCAGGTCCACCTCTTTAATGTGCTAAATGCCTCCTGATGTGTATCCATCCCAATCTAGGTTACAGTAGACCCTGGCACACAGCATGGGCTCAATGAAAGTTAGCTCCCTCTCTCCCTTACCTCAGCACCACGGTTTCATTCATATTTCGGATTTGCCACGTCCCTTTTCCCATCCTTGGTTACATCTGGGTTTGACCCAGGTGCACAAAGACTTGGTTATACTGTATACTGAGCTTATAAACGTTTAGCGACCAGCTCTCTGGGAGAAAAAGCCTGATTTTGTAAGTGTTTGCCAATTTTCATGGTGTAAACACTCCCACCACGGCTGCTTTCAATGTACCAACATGACATCAACCACCTTGCAAAATTCCTGAAAATTTAACAATCAGTTCTCCCAAGCTGGTAGAAGCTTATCACTCAACTGGTTACCTGGAAGTCTTGGCCAGTAGTATACTGAAGCAGCTTTGAAGTTTCTGCCCATTTAATAAAGTCCCATGCATATCCGGCTACTGCTTTGTGAAGATAACATCCCACCCCAACTGCATTGCAATGGGGATGAATTGCAAAGGCACCAAGTCTCATATAGGGATCTTCGCTATTTTCATGTGGTTTGGGAAATGATTGTGTTTAAATGGCATTTTGAGGGAAACAGACACACCCTGATGGGTGAAATCTCAGGGATGATCAGTGAACAAAAACACTGTCACCAAGTAAGTAAACAGTGACAAGTTTATAAGATGCTTTTGGCAGTAGCTGGATTTCTCAGTGCTGAACACTTGAGTTGGGCATGGTGGGAGCGGCTGGTTAGCCATTTGTCAGGCAAAGTCAAAACAGCCCTCCAGCTACAGCACAGACGGCAGACTGCAGCTCGTCAGCATTTTATTTATGACTCTTAATTAGCAAGCAAAAAAGGAGGGAAGAAGTTTCCAGCTTGGGATATACATACTTATACATATATATTTCCCAGAAATTATCTTTGTCAAAATAATTTAAATCTCCACAACACTGAGAGGTAGATATAATTTACATTTTATAGAGAGGAAACTCCATCCTGGAAGGTAAATGTAACTATCCTAATCTCACCAATGAAGGTTCAGAGAGGCAAAGTGACTTTTCCAAGGTAACACAGCTAGAACGTGACAGAACTGGGACTGACAATCTTCAGACTCTAACACAAAGACTCTTTCAATCACACCATGGTTGGCTTCTATCTGGCATGTCATAGTAATAGTCCATTGACTTGGATTAAAAGAGAGCTGAATACCAAGCTCATTACATTGGTGAATAAACTTATCGTACTTAACGGTTAGAATTAATTCTTTGGAGGGAGGGGAATTATTGAGTGAGTGAGGAACATAGGACAACTAAGTGAGTAGGTCAGCTCCCTGCCTGCTTTTGAAAAACCTGGGGTCTTGCTTTGCAACAAGCAGAGTCGAATCAGGCACAGGGCAGAACTAAAGAGTGGATCTTCACGGCCCATGAGTTCAAAGTGACTGTGCTCTGTGGAGGAGTCTTTGAGCTGTTGGGCCTTCAAGTGACTACGAGGTATAGAAGCATCAGAAACAAAAACAGGCCTGGCAACTATAAACACATAGGATTGCATACCTCAAACCTCTATTTACAGATGGCATTCAAAAGGGATTGCACTGATTACTTCTGATCACTGATTTGACCCCCCCAAAATCCTGATACTTACATAATAAATTTTTTAAAAATTATTGATATAAGTCACCTTTATGATGGGTTTATTTTGATTTTTAATTCCTGTGAAACCCAAAAAACAAAGCGTTTCTACTTATTCTCAAGGGTTCCATGCCTCGCTAAAGAATGAACTGGAAGGCGGTAACTTCCAAGCTCTCTGAAGAGGTGTGAAGGTCATTGTGGAGGTCGCCAGTATTTCTGGTTCTCTTCTCTTGCAGGGACAAGGAAGGATTGCACTTCTCCATCCCCTTGAAGATAAGCATGGCCACGTGACATACTTTGGCCAAGGAAATACGATCAGATGTAAAGTGTGTCACCTTTGGGTGGGAGACTTAGTTAAGAGCTAGTGCACAATTACCCATGCTCGCTCCCCCTGCTGCAGTGATTCCCCAGCAGACAGTCTGGGATGACAGACTATCTGCCATTAGGTCCCAGAGTCACTCTGACAGGCAGAATCTTTCCTGAGTTTTGGAAGCTATCCTTACCACAGCATAACTTCACCTATCTTACTAGGAGAGGAGAATTGTTCGGTGAAAGAGGAAGTTAACTAAGAGGAAAATGAAAAAGGAATAAGTCAAAAGCTGAAGACTCCGGGACATTTTTAACCCCATTGGAGGCCTAGCACTCTGAGTGCTGGAAAACTCAGTATCTAGGGTGCTCTTCTTCCTGAAGTGATCAAGGAAGGTGGAAGTTGGAACATTGGTCAAAATGAATCTGTACCCTCAGGTTTCTAAATGAATAACTGGAAAGGATCTAGACCCCTTGGAACCTAATAAGAAATCTCCTGAGCTGAACATGGAATTGAGATTGAGTCAAAATAACTTAACAAGTATCTATTAAGTGCCCATTCCTTGAATAAGACTATGTTTGGCATTACAGGAGATGCTTTTACAAGTACAGAGGTCCCTTCTTCCTTTCAAGGAACTTCAACCTAATTAGTGATATAGTGAATATACTCCCATCAATACTTAGAGCTGAGACTGACTACAACTGGAAGAGACGGAGGGGATGTCGAGGCTCTCAAGGCACACAGCAGAAGAAGAAAGAGCTCCTCAAGTTCTTGGTGGCTCAAATGGAAGTAACCCAAAGCAAACAAGCTGCCTCATGGGGTCTGCCTCATTTCGGCTCATGCCCTCAGTGTAACAGTGAAGGACTAGAGGCCAATAAACTGCAGCAGCTGTCTGGCCATCCTATCCTGTGTGCCCACCCCTCATCCCTGCTCCAGATGGCTTGGCTGTAACAATCAGGGATGCTGCCAACTCAATGGGCAACAGGTAAGTTGCTCATTGCTGCATATGTTATGGCACCTAGAGGTGGCACTCGAGGTCTTTGGATTAAAATACGTCAGACCTTAGTAAGGAAAACTTGATCATAACAAGGAGACTGGTACCTAATCCAACCACTCCCCTCCCCCAGCCTGACCCAAACAAACCTGTGCTGTACATAACTGCATGACATCATGGTTCAAATATAGGTCCTGTTCCCCTTTCTCCAAGTCTCTGAAATCATTGAAGGTTGAGTGTAACGTACCACCCTTAAGATCATTCTTCAAGCTGCATGACTGAATTCCTGCAAAGAAGAAAAGAGGTGAAGAGTTCATCTTTTACTAGAGTTTGAGCAACCCACCAGGGCAGCGGTACCCTGACACCAGGACATCCAGCATTACTGAGCCTGAGTGAACAATGCTGCTCCTTCCTTTGTGTGGAGAAAGGGGCAAAATATCAGTCAGCGCCTTTCACCTCCACAGCCCTCCTGAAAGGAACACCTGTGCCCACTGTCCAGACTGGGGAGCACCCAGAGCACGTCTTTAAGTCTTTAATAAGGGTGACTCAAGGACTGCCAATCACAGTCTGGCCCATTTGCTGGGAGGTGGTTAGGCCTCCAAAGCTCAATCTCGACAGGGACTATGTAATTAAGCCAATGAGACTCTCTTTCTCCCTCCTTCTCTCTCTCCCTCTTTCTCTCTCCCCCCCTCCCTACCTTTCTCCTTTTGGAAATGATTGGGAAATACAGGGAAGATGGTCATTGAGTTGTCAGTGGGAACAGAAGCTGAAAAGATGTATACGGAGAACACATGCCATGTAGGAAAGCTATGGGACAGAGGGTGTGAGAGTGCTACACTAAGGAATGAGCTACTGAAAAGATGCACAGAGCTGAAAGCTGAAAGCTGAAAGCTAGGCCAAGTCGGTGGCTCCAGTTGTGGTGAACACAGAAGCCAAGTCCCTATGATAGAAAGAGTGGGGATAGGAACTCCCATGGCTCAGCTGTGCTGGACTCCCCAGTTTCATCTTCCCTGTGGCCTCCTGAAGACTAGTTTCCCATAAGAGTCCTGTCTCCTGTATCCTGCCAACAAATCCCATCAGCAAAGTGCCCCCAGTGCATCCCAGCTCTTGCCCTCAAACTAATACACATGCAAAGGGCCAGGTTCTACAGATACCTGGACATTGGCCAGCCTAGACCAGCCCTGATGCTCTCTTACCCATGTCACCTGATGCTTTTCATCCCGGGCATTTGACACTTAGCATGTCAGGCTACATTGTTACTCATTTGTTCAGGTTTTCATGCTATCTTGATAGCTATTTGTTCCGTGGAGTATTTTTAGCACGAGATGAGGGAGGTGGCTGGGAGAACAGTTGGGGAGGAAGAGAAGTGTTCTAGCCGGGGACAGTGTCACACTCTCAATGCTGTGTTAAGTGCCGTGCACAAACACATGCTCCAAAGAATGATTGTTGATGATCTGTCTTAATCCCACCTTCCTGTGTTTATGAAGACAAGTACAGGCAATTGAAAATGAGGTCTCAGGGGATCCCTGACAATTGAAACTCTTCCTCCTTCAGGGAGCAAACCAGGAAACCCCTAAGTGCACCCATGTGGTCTTCATAGAAAGATATCACATGGGGCCGAAGATTTCAGGACAAAAAAAAAAAAAAAAAGGAAGAAAAGGAAAACGTTTTCAAATCCATTTAAAACAATCCATGCAGCTGTTTCCTCAACTCTCCGGAAGAACTGAGACGCAAAATGCTATATATCCCCTCCATCCTCCCCTCACCCCAACCCTGCAAACTGGCTTTCAGGTGACGCAATCATGAGACCTCTGCGGTGAGCTCTGTCTGGAGGGATGCAACGGCCAACAGCACATGGGGTGCTGCCACCTCTTGGATGTTCATAGCCAAAGCAAGTCTCTGTCCCAGAAAGGATGTATTTCAGTGATATTATGAAATGTTAACGGGCAATCTGTTCTGAAATAATTGCTCAGTGTGTTGGCCTCCTTTTCCATTTTAGAATTTCAAAGGCATTGCAGGCCAAAAGCAGTGCCAGCCTATTAGTGGTACCTACGCTGGTTAAATCTAGCCCATACAACCATGGTTACACAAAAGCTCTTCTTCTCAATTAATAAAATGCGATTAATGGTATCATTGAAAAACTCCTGCCACTTCAATTTAGAGCCAGTTAGAGCTTCAATTTAGAGCTGTGTGCAAATTTTAGGATATGCATTTTTTTTTTACCTGACACGATTAACAGTACCTAATTTATGGGATACGCCCAAATTTCTGTAGGGAAAAAAGAATGTTTACCAGAAACATACACAGTAATGACAGCTTCCTTCCCCTTCCTTCCCTACACACACACACAGGCTCACACACCTGCACCCCAGTTCAATTCCAGTTATTCAGTGACCACACCATCTCTCTTGCCACTGGGAAACGTCATATGTCCACCTTGGAAATATCAGTCCAGTTCCTGAGAAGAAATACGTTGTTTCTCTTATTCTCCCAGGTATAGGTCATTTGAGCAGTTGGGTTGTCACTTTTTTAACCTCCACATTTCCCTAAGGATAGTGAGAGGATGATTTAAACAGCAACATTAGCTGCTTTAGGCTAGATTTTCAAAGCTACACCAGGGGAGTTAAGAGCGCAAATCCTGTTATTGTTACAGGATTAATGCACAGAAGTCCCAGAATACCACTTTGGAAATATAGCCAAAGAATAATATTTTAATGTACTGTATGTTATTTTTAGACTCAGCTGTAGCCCGATTATCAACTAGCATATCAAAAATGAGACAAGACAGATAGCTTTCTTTAATCCAAAATTCTAATGAGGTTTTTGGTGTTTGTGTTTTTTTTGACACTTAGAAATCTGGATATTTGGAGGAAAAAAGTAAAAGAAACTATAGCAGCTACCTCCTACCTGCTCTGTTGCTATAGAGGCTGCTACTCAGAATACTGGTTCTACGGAATATTTTAGCATTGTTTTTTCTAAGAGAGGCAGGTGGTAGGAAAAAGAGGTACTGAATCATGGGGACCTCTTGACCACACCATAAAAAGCTGCAAATCAACCACAGCACACTAATGATTTCAAGGCACAAGTCAGGGTTCCTGCCATCAGTCATTTCTATTTCTGCTTTTACACATCTTAGATTGTTGTTCAAAAATAACTGTCTACAAAAGGTCTTCCAGTTGGCATAACTTTGCTTTCAAGTTGCTTTCAAGTTGCCCTGTGGGCATCAACCAACGTTTATTGATTCTCTAGATGTTGAGTTTTATTACACTGGGCTTGTCTTTCCTTTTAGCCTCAGCATAACTGCATAGATTGAAGATGACCATATCACTGTCTCTAGGCTACATCTAGTCGGCCAAACGATGGCTCCCCCAAGAACTCCTACCTTTTTGTTAGTCAAGAAATACTCTACACCAGTAATTCCTCTCACTGACTTTCAAATCCCAGAGGATCTTCCATTGTCTCAGAAGGTATTGTATCTTTCTAAAAAGGGAAAGCATGCTTGCACTGATCTGTTTCTGTGTGGGGCATGGTGATGGGGCCCAACCCCACTTCCATAAACTCTAGGATTTCACTATGTCAATACGGATGGTTTCACTTGTAGCTCTTCCTCTCGGGTCACCAAAGACTCACACACCCCAGAGCCAAACCCCTTTTGTACCACCAGTGACCGCCAGCTCTGACTCTGTTTTTCACAGTAGTGGTGACGAGGATTAAATGAGTAACATTCTAAGAGGCAATTCACACAGTGCTTGGGACATTGTAGACTCCCTGAGTTAAGGTAGCAGTAGCACTAACAATTTTAAAGATTCATCTCTTATGTGTATAGGCCTTTTTCTATTTATAAAATTATTTCTGTACTTTATCTCACCAGCGATACAGTGACGAGTCTTGGGGTGGATACTAACGCATTTAATGTGGAGCTAACTCAAGTTACATGCTGGTTTTTCCCATGTAGTTTGTACCTTGAGGTTGGCTATAAATAAGCCCTGGAATGAAATTCTCCATTTCAGTTTCTGGGGCGTTGTTCATATCATAACCACTACTCATCTGTGTTTCAACTCTGAAATGGGAGTGATTGGGTCCTAGACACTCAAAAACTAGAAAAGTGCTCCCAGTTATATATTTGAAAAAAACTTTTAATAGATTAATAATTCTTATAATATCTACTACTGCTATAACTCAATATATTAGGCACTATGACATACACTATGAACAGTTCCTCTCCTTAAGGAACAGTTGTTTAAGAACTATTAGAATGCTTGCACACACCTATATTCTACCAAGAATACAAACTTACTAGCACCTAGCACAGTAGCACACCTAATATCTTTTAATTCTACATATTCATGAAATAAATACATAAATGAGTAAACGCTATGAGTCACTAAAGATGAATTTCATTGTCAGTAGGTGCAAGCAGGAGAGACTGAGAACTTGATGCCTCTTCTATAAAACGGAGGACCCAGCAATGCACTGGAGAATTATTACGAGGATAAAGTGAGTCGAGGTATGTGAAGGACTGCGGTGCTCAGCCTTCTCAAACGGCTTGCAATGACCCTCACCCCCCAGCTTTTAATGCCCTGTGTAATCCCCCATCCTTAAGCATGAATTGGTAGCTTAACAGAACTACTAGAATAAGAGGTGATGGGATGTCACTTCTGTGATTAGGTTACAAAGGGCTGACTTCCATCTTGCTAGCACTCTCTCTTGCTGGCGCCTTCCTCACCCCCTCGCCTGTGAGACGCTCATGTGTAGAGGGACTGAGGTAAACCTTCGACCAAGAGCTTGTGAGGAACTAAGGCCTTAGTCCAACAGCCCACGAGGAACTGAATCCTGCCAAAACCCACATGAATGAAAGTAATTCTCCCCTCGTCAAGCCTTGATTTGACCACAGCCCTGGGTAACACCTTGACTTCAGCTTTGTGAGAGACCCTAAAGCTGAGGACCCAGTCAAGCCACACCAGGACTCCTGATCCACAGAAACTGGGAGGTAATGAATGTTTTAAGGCACTCCATTTTGGGTAATTTGTCAGGCTGCAGCAATAGGTAACGGATACAAGGACCTATTGCACCATGGCCATCTTAAAGTACGCAATATATAGAAGCCATTTTTTTTCATAGTGGGGTTGTAAATTAAAGGGGCCTTATTTACAGGACTAGTTTTTAAAACAAGCAAAGAAAATCAGAGAGTTGCCCTTGCTAAGGAGAAGAACTAACTAGTCGGTAGAAAGGAATGACTAGGATCCATTCTGCTCGTAATCTCCGCAGCAAATACCAAGAGCTTGTCCTGTACGGCAACCAGCACCAAACAGCAGTGATGAAGGGATGTCTTCAGTTACACAACTGGTGGGCAAAGATGCAATTAAATTCACCACTGCTGAGTAAGGGTTGAAATGGCAGTAGTCTCCTAGAACCACTTCCGTAAAACATTGGGAAACATGCTTGTTTAGCATGAACCCTGGCCTTGCAGAAATTAAATGATTCCCTCAGCAGTCCTATTTTGAACTGTTCTCATCGCCTGCTGAAGACAGTTGGCTCTTAATGCATTTTATCGAAGCGCTTTCTGTTCCTTGGATAAAAGGAAGTACATAAATTTCAAGTGCCATATTACCATACATGCATGGTTCTGTTTGGGCACAAGCACGTTGTTCTTGTCATAAATTCTGACTCAGAATGGGAACTCAGGATTTACCATCTCACTCTTTATAGTTACAAGATCGACTAAAGTGATTACAAGAAGAAATATGTAAGCTTTGAAACTGTTCACACCAGTGATGTGGTTCAGTAGCTTGTAAAAGTTGCAAATAACAGCAAGCCAAAAGAAGGAAATTTCAGGAAAGATATATTCTTAAAAACAGGGTTGGTTTCAGAATCCAGGAGCAGTTGGTTCTCTTTGGAGCCAGAATATCCTCTCCACTGCCTATTGTTGGACCGTGGTCCTTGGAAACTTGGGTTTACTGCCCTGTAGCACACCCTCCATCACACAGGAGTTTCTGGGGCCCCTCTCCGAAGGGTGGCACCCCCAGGAAGTGAGGGGCAGTCATTCTGAGGAATAAAATTTTCTCCAATCCTTTAAATCTTCAGCTACAAATTGTGTGTGTGTGTGTGTGTGTGTGTGCGCGCGTGTGTGCGTGTGTGTGTGCGTATTGGTTTGGCTGTTTTAGCCTGTCAAGAGGAATCTAGAGCACCATTATAGGCTTTTTTGCCCTTGTCCTGGACTTTAGGCAGGATACAACAGCCACTAAAATGAAAGGCGATGCAGATAGAGCACTAGGGTGTGAACCTCAGCCTCACTCTTTACTAGCTGTGAGATCTTGAACAAATTATCTATATCCTCTAAGACTCAGTTTCCTCATATGAAAACAACAGAACGATATTACCTCTCTTACATGGTTAAGGTGAAGATTAAATGTGATAATCCATATAAAGCACTGAGCATTGTGCCTGACACACAGTAAATACAGTGTAAACTTAATGCTTACAGTATTAACTGTTTTTTATATTATTCATCCTATTTTCATGTGTCAAACTGTTAGCTCTTTGAGGACAAAGAATGTTGGGATCTGGGGCATGGATTTCTACATACAGTTGTCCCTTAGTAAACCACTCCCCCAGATATCAACATCCACACATGCTCAAGTCCCTTATATAAAATGGCACACATATAACCTATGCACATCCTCCTGTATACTTTCTCTAGAATGCTTATAATACCTAATACAATGTAAATGCTATGTAAATAGTTGTAAATACAATGTAAATGCTATGTAAATAGTTGCCAGTGTGCAGCAAATTCAAGTTTTGCTTTTTGGAACTTTCTAGAATTTTTTTTCAAATATTTGAATCTATGAATGTGGAACTCTCAAATACCCAAGGCAGATTGTAGTTGGAAATTTCTGAGCCATTTTTCAGTGAGATTACCTAGGCTGAAAAATCCCTGCCAAGCAGTCCTGAGAATGTCCTCTTTCTACTCAGTCTATATTCCCTCCCTTGATGATTCCATCCCCTACTGATTTTAAATACTATATGCTTGCCACCAACTCCCAAATTTATATCTCCAGCCTAGATCTCTTCTTGAACTCCAGATTCTGTGTCTAACTGCCTTTTTGACATCTTCATTAGGAAGTCTTACAAGTATCTCAAACTAAATATATCCAAAGTGGGATCCTCTCAAGAATACATGTTGGGACATCCCTGGTGGTACAGTGGTTAAGAACCTGCCCGCCAGTGCAGGGGACATGGGTTTGAGCCCTGGTTGGGGAAGATGCCACATGCATGGCGCAACTAAGTCCATGCGCCACAACCTCTGAGCCTCCTCTCTAGAGCCTGCGAGCCACAACTACTGAAGCCCATGTGCCTAGAGCCCCTGCTCCACAGCAAGAGAAGCCACTGGAATGAGAAGCCCGCGCACCACAACGAAGAATAGCCCCCACTCACCGCAACGAAGAATAGACCCCGCTCGCCGCAACTAGAGATAGCTCAGGCGCAGCAACGAAGACCCAAGGCAGCCAAAAATAAATAAATAAATAAATATTTTTTTAAAAAGAATACATGTTGTGTTTAGCTGTTATGACTCTTTAGATTCTTTGATCTGGAAAAATTCCTCAGTCTTTCCCCATTTTTCATGTACTAGACACTCTGTAAGATGTGTTGCATTTTGGAGGATGACCTCTGTCTTAGTCCATTCGGGCTGCTATAACAAAATACCACTGAATGGGTACCTTAAAAACAGCAAACATTTATTTCTCACAGTTCTGGAGACTGGGAAGTCCAAGCTCAAGGCACCAGGATGGTCATGTTTTGGTGAGGGCCTCTCCTGGTTCATAGTTCACACCTTCTCACCGTGTCCTCATATGGTGGAAGGGGGCTAGGGAATCTCTCTGGAGCCTCTCTTTTAAGGCACTAATCCCATTCAGGAGGATTTCACCTTTATGACATGAGCACCTCCCAAAGGTCCCACCTCCTAACAATATCACATTAGGCGTTGAGATTCCAGCATCTGAATTTTGGAGGAACGCAAACATTCAGACCATAGCAACCTCCAACATGGAACATCTGATGTTTCCTCATGATCTGGCTCCAGAAGTTCATTCTTAGAAAGAATGCCACAGAAACAATGCCACGCTCTTCTCAGTGTATCACATTAAAAGATACATAACATCAATCCATACAACATGGGTGATGTTAACCTTGGTCACATAGTCATGTTGATATCTGCCAGGTTTCTCCACTTAAATTCACCATTTTTTTCCTTTGTAATTGATTAATATTTTATGGAGATCTATTCCTGTATTATATCAAAATACGCTGTTCCTTGTGAATCTTCACCCTTCAGCCTTAGCTGATTGCCCATTTCAGCCAAACTCAACCACATCTGTGCAGGCTGCCAAATGGCAAGTCTCTGTTTACATTACTCATGCTACATTTATTAGTTGGCATTCTACAGGAAAGACAATCTTTCCCTTTTATTTATTTAGATATATGGATTCATGGATTCACGATTTATTCAATGAGTTGTAATCCATTCTTCTTCTTTTTTTAATGCTAAGATTGTCCCTGATTTGGCCAGTGGGAGCCCCTGTGTCCTTCTGAAATGTCCCCGTTATTCACTGAGTATTTCCTTATTTTCTAACATAAGAGGATGTTCCAGGCCATGCCCCCACCTTGGAATCAGCCATTGGCCATTTCTCCAACGACCCCTAGTTTCTTTTAGTGCAGAATGGTATTTATTTTTTACTGATGCACCCCAAGGACCTACTAGGTAACTGGCACATAGAAAAAACTCAATAGATAACTGTTGAATAACCGAATTAATTAACGGATTAATATGAGATTATCTCCGTTTTACTTGTGAGGAAACTGTATCTCAGGAAAGCCAAAAAAGTTTTTCTAGGACTCATAAAGGTTAAAATAAATTTCCCAGGGTCACATAATATTAAGTCATTCCTGAAATTCTATCCCCAAATTGTTTAATTTTTAAACCATTTGGCATTTTAATAAATATTCATTAATTTGATTGACTGAGAATGGGCACCTCCAAGGTACCTAACTTAGAACCAAAAATCATTTTAAGAACTATGATAAGATGATTTATTGTGTATTAGATATTGGTATTTCCTCAAAAAGAAAATCCTAGTTTTGTCACATGTTAAGGAGCAGAATCAGAAAGAGGTTCTTGAGAAGTTGGTGATATCTCAGAGTCACTGAGATCCTCAACATGATTATTTCTCTACTTTCTAATTTTACTTCCTTTATTGGTCCAGACCCCTCATAAAGAAAGAAAATCCCAGGGTAAATGGGTTTTATACACAAAGATGTTCGTGATGGCATTGTTTATTATAGTAAAATGGTAAAAACAACCAAATGTCTACCATATGGGAATGGTTAAGTAAACTGTGGTATATGCCTTCATCAGTAATTGAGTTTGTACTTCTTGTCCTCCAGTCAAACTCAATGACAGATTTACCTAGATTAAACTATAATGACAAATCACATATATTGAGTGCTTACTACATGCCAGGCAATGTTTCGAATAATTTATATGTATTATCTCTTTTAACCCTCATGAAATCTCTATGAGACAGGTAATATTATTAACACTGTTTTACAGATGAGGAATCTGGGGCTCAGGAAGGCTAAGAGTCAAGGAGTAGACTAATGAGGGAAATGGCCTTTCCATCATTCTAGAAAGGTAGAGACAGAGACACCTGGGCTCTCATCCTGCTTCCTCCCCTTTAAAAGTCTGGGTCTAATAAGGAGAAAGAAGAAACATAGTGATTTGAACAGGAATGTTTAATATAAAGAGCTACTAACTATATCAGGAGATTGGAGTAAAAAGGAATTGGCTACTAAGAACTAAAGGGAACTCTAAAGGATACGGAATTAAGAAGCAGCTACTACCCCCAGGGATGAGATACAGTACCCAAGGAATGACCCCAGCCTCTCCTCAAACAGGCCTGAAATCCGGACTTCACTGGAGAGAGCACAGACACACAATGAATGGCAGAGAAACAGTTATGGTGCAATGCTGACCAAACATGCTGGAAATCTGCTTCTGGAACTTGCTGGTAATCCATTTTCTAGGGTATTGGGAAAGCTGTTCATAGGGAGATGTCTCACTAGAGGCATTCCACTACAAAACCACCCAGGAAGAGATGAAAGAGTAACCTGCTGGTCACCGGGTATGGCTGGCTACCATGCGTGGTAGGTGCTGGTCAGAGCCAGGTGCTGGAAAAGCCACATGCACTCCAGGAGCCTGCCTAGGGAGCAGAGGCCAGACTAGAAAGCAAAATTCTTTCCCCCTGCAATGTCTCTCAAGCACTGTCTACTAACAAAGCTTAACATGGCACCACGTGGCAAAGAAAAATTACTTAAAGGGCCTACATCCATTCTCTAAGAGCAGGCAATGAAAGGCAAATTTGTAACTGTGAGGCAATAAACTGAGAACTGACACATCTTCCAAGGCAGGAACATCACTTATGCTTGCTGAGTTTGGTTCCAGGAAAGTTCAGTGTTATAATAATTATCTTCAACAGAAGTGTATAGTTTGTTGGTGTAAATTCTTCCAAGAATACAAAAGAGTGGTGAAAGGGTTGTGAAGCCTTCCAGATCCAGAGACCTACTATGGACAGTATCTGCTGAAGTCATGTGCCTCGTCTGGTTCAGTGTAGAGCAAGAAAAGCTATGCTGAGATATGCTACAACTGCTCCCACCCTTTGAGGACAACTTGATATCCATAAGATTTTACATCCCTGCCTTACTAATTTGGGAACATAATCAAAGCTGACTCTATGTGTATGTTGCAGTCTCCTCCACCAAGTTATGTCCTTTCTGAAATGCCATTGCACTCCATGGCGTGTTATGCAACCATCAAAAATGTTATTAAAAAGAGTTCATGGTAAAATGGAAAAATGCTTATGTTATAATTCACATGAATAAAAGTAGGGTGCAATATTGTAATATGTGAAACAAGCAAAGCTTTGTAAGAAAGAAAGAATAGAAAGAAATACCCACCAAATCAGTCATTGTCTCTGGGTAGAATCAGGGTAACTTTTCTCTTTTTCCTATTATTTTTCTATATTTTACAAATTTTACTATAGTGAACACATACTGGTTATAACTTTGGGACAAAATAATTTACATACCAATAACAACAACTATATATATATATATATATATATGTCTTAAACTGAGCCAAAGTTTGGGATCTAGAATTTGACAAATAGAGTTCTCTATAGAGTATTTGAACCAGTTCTCTAAAGTTCACCCAAGCTGACTGGAACTTGATAGCAGTTTGAACTGAGATTAGACATGTTGTCTACTCTGGATGAGATAGAAAAGGGCAGTATATTTACAAAATAAAATGGACTCTGCTTCCTGCAACTTGAGTTATTGAGACTTATACATATATCTGATAAGATATAAGAGAAAACCCAATATAAAGAATTAACCAGCCAAAGACTGAAATTCAGCCAAATCTAAGTAAAACCAGCAGGATTTGAAATGTCAGCAACTTTCTCGTTTAAGACTAGGCAAGCCAGTCTCCTTTTAGTTCTAATAGCAATTTGGAGGAATCCCCTAAACACTGAAATCTCAGTTTAGGCATCTCTTCCTGGAAATTTTTATTTAAATGTCCCAATACAAAGCAGTATTGTATTCCCCCAAATCATGTTTGATACTAAATAATAAGAGTTCTGCAATTCTAAACTCTAGGACACCCTCACACTTCCCCTGCATAAACATGGGCAGCCACACCTCTCTTCCAATCCCATAATAACTTTTAAGAGGAAAAAAAAAATTGGATAAGATGTAAGAAATTCAAATAGCGAATAGTAAGGATTTTAAAATGATAGGAATAGCATTGTTCATTATCTGTGGATGCCCCTGCGCAGCCTGTCACTGGGAAAAGACAAACTGAACGGACCATCTAAATGAAATCTGCTGGGAGGCAAAGGATGGCTTCATGACATCTGAGGATCCCTTCCAGTTCTGGGACTACATTATTTGGCAGAGATCTGGTATACAAGGAACATGTTAGAAAGAAACATTCATCCTACAACAGAATGAAGAGAGGAAGAAAAGTTGAGGCTATGAAGGAAGAGGAATACTAACTAGGGTGATCACAGTTTGCCAAGGAATGTCCTGATTTTAGCACTGGAAGTTCCACATCCCCACATTCATGGGCAAACCAGAATGGCTGGTTAGCCTACTACTTGGATCTGACAAAGATTAGCTTCTTTGGGTTTCCATGCAAATTAAAATTAATTTCCATGCAAATTCTAATTAACTAAGCCTCATGAACCCCTTGCCAGGGAGATAACTAATTGCCTCACTTTCAACCAATGACACTGATTTCTGCCCCTTCCGACCAGCTCCATTTAAGCATATTCTCACCATCACCCACGCAAGAGCGGGCCTCTATGAGTCCTTCCAATTGCAGATAAAGGAGCAGCTGGTGTGTGGCTAAATCCTGGGACCTGCTGGAAATGTTTAGGAAAAAAAGCTTATTCTTTCCTTTACTAACTATAAAATGGTAAGCCCTCCAGGAGAAAGAGGCCTCGTCTTTGGTGGTCAGTTCTCTGACTATGTAAGAAATGTGTTACTAAAATCCTAAAAAACTCAGAGGCCCACATGGTTAAGTTTTTGATGAGCACTCCCTTCAGAAAGCACAATTCAACAACCCAAATTATTGAATAATCCATCCTATTATTTACTTGGTTCATTTTTAAAGGCAATAAAGAGTATCCACATATGTGGTCTGCACAGTACTTTCCTTTTTTCCATGCTTTCTCTCACTTACTTCCTTCTGATGTTTAATTCTCTCCACCGCCCTCTGTGATCCCCAGAAAACTTCCTCCTCCATCCCCAGCCTGTGTGGTTTTCTTTCCATTTTCTGCTCCCTCTACTCTTAGCATATTAGCTTATCTCCCCTAAAGACAAAGCTTTTTCATAAAGAGGTGGAAGGAGGGGAGAAATTAGGTGGGTAATTACAGGATTCTCTTTGGCAGCCTAGGAAAGATAGGAAGTTTGAGAATATTCCCATGTTAATTATTTTTGTTCCATGGCACTCCTAATGCTGGTAAGCATCTGATATAGATTCCATAGCATGCCGGTGCTGAAAAGGACTGTAGAATTCATGAGCCCAATTCCCAAATTTTAACAAATGAGAAAACTAGCAGCGATATTAAATAACTTGTACAAGGTCTCTAAGTGTCCTTTTCATTGCTTTATGCTGTACGTGCTTAAATACTGTGACCTGTGGTTATCAAAAGGAATAATGTCAATGCCCTCCAGCCAGAGACCGCCAGAAATACAGTTATAGTTGATTATGTTGGGATTATGGCATGCTGCAGCAAGGAAAAACACACACAGTGAGGAACCACAGGGCATCTCATAAGAAAGTGTTAAAAAGGACTTATTATAGAATTTGGGCTGTTAGATGATCTGGGGGAGGGATTAAGGAAGCAGGCTTTGCTCTGGATTGGATGCTATCAGAAAGTGGGAGTACTTCTATGACTATCATAATAAATCTTATCTAGAAAGAGGGAAGACTAGAGCCAGGCTAAGGCTGTAATTGCTAAAGAATCCACAGTCACTCATATTAGCCAGAATAAAGAAATGTTTTGTCATGCTTGTGAATTGGACAATGTCCATATTTTGTCTGTGTTCAAACATGGTTACACAGTGGTCTTGTTTGTTTGTTTGTTTCCTTAATCTTCCATGGTCACAGAGTGGCCTTGTCTGCTGTTGATGTTTTGTGAAATTGTTTATATTCAACAGGAAAGCACCAAGATTCAGTGTCTGTCTCCTGGAAGTTGAGGACTGCTTTTCTCTTTCACATAATAATAAAACTACCTTCCAATGAGTGCTTTTAATGTGCCAGGAAAGTTTTCATCTTCATCACCAATCCAGGAGGTAGGTATAATTCTAATTTTCAGACGAAGAAAGAAAGGCTTGGTGAGGTTTTTCATTTGTCAGTGTCACAGAGCTAGTAAACGGTAGGGGCTGGGCCTCAAAACTAGGTAGTCTATCTCCATGGTCTGTACTCTGATCTGCTCTGTGGTACTGCCAAGTGTACACCAGAATATTGTTGGGAGGTGGGGGGCAGTTAATCTGTGGCGATGTGGGACGTTGTTGCAGTAGATACAATGGGGGGAATAAAGTGTCAGGAATTGCAGGCTGCACTGAATGATTGGATCATGAGACACTCAGGCTGGAAGAAGAGAAAATGTGGAAAAAAACAGCTGTGACATTTTGACCATAAAACGTTCTACGGGAATAGTCTAATAAAAGGAAAGCTGACTTATTGTTCCACAACTGAAGAATGAGTTTTATGATTTAGAATATTATTTTAAACTTTACTCTGTTTTCAGTATGAATTTAAATTGACAGACAGAAGAAGGAAAAAAAATCAGCAGCAACTCCTCTGGCAGTCAGTCAGAGGATCTCAGTGAAGTCAAATGGTAAAGCAAAATTGTTCAGGGCTTTGTGATGGAAGCTGCAGGCACCTAGCAGTACCAGCGACTTAATCATAATGATTAGGGGAGAAATATAGTTATTAATAACCTCATAAATGCATTCACTTTTCAGAATCACCTTACAGATTGAAATGACAGAACGAAGCTCAAATTAACAGACAAAAGCCCCCATTCCACGGTTCCCCCACGCATCTCCAGCTCCTCCTGACTTTAGAGGGTGTTCTGGGCACACAGAAAGAACAGGAGCAGGATATCGATCTATTTCTAGTATTCAAAAAAATTCCTCTCTGTAAATTTCAAGGCAGCCAAGATCCTAATGTTACAGCAGCACTACATTCTGTGCTCACCTTAACAGGTCTAAGTAAGAGCGCTGAGATACAATATGCACTCCTTTCCCAAACTAAACAGAAACAGAGTTCTTTCAGGTGTGGGGTGGGAGGTGGTTTGATAAAAAGAAAGAAAGATAGGAATGGAAAAGCTTACTCTTCAGCTATCACAGCCTTTTCACCAATCTGTTCTCATTACACATTCACTCTTCCAGGTAGAATTCAACAACCTGCCATGCCTCTACTTGTGACAGGCACTGTGCTAGGCTCTAGGGAAGAAAAGTCAGTTAAGACTCAATCCCTGCTCCCACAAAATTCTGCTTAGATTGTGTATTAGATTTTCCTTTCCAACATACCTTGCATAGTATTTGATAGATATTTCTTACTGATGACAATTACAAGGATGATATTGGCAATGATGACAAATGAAAAGCATAGCTGACAAGTGTAAGTGGCAAATATGAAAAGATCCTGTCTCAAAGAAACTTTTATTCCAAAAAGTATTTATTGAGCAAGAATTTTGTGGTTAAGATGTTGCCCGGGGCTCTGTGAGAGGCGCAGTAAAGGTTTCCACTCCCAGGAAGGTCTGGTGATCCTATAAGCTCATTCCAGAGTGGGTAGAAATCCCCAGGTCAGCCTTTGGTCTCTCCAGGTCTCCAAATGACTGGTGGTCAGCGGAGATTTGGCCTGGCTGCTTCAGTTTCCATCACACCTCTAGCGTGCATTGAAAATTGGCCCAGGGAAGTAGTATATGGGACAAATAACAACAAAACAGAGTGAATTTACTCATTCTATGGGCAACAATACCAGAGAAAGCACTGTACATCCCACATTTTCAAGGCTGTGCATTCAAGGCACGGCTACTCCTGGGCCTGCAGCAGGATAGCAGCACATGAAAACCGCATGAGCTCGTGTCTGCAGCTTATCTTCTCCAGCACAAGGTCTTAAGAAAGATGTGTCCGTATGGGAAGTCACTTGACTATGCCATGCACTGAAGCAACCAGTTTCATTTCAAAGTATCAGTGAGCATTGTGTGGACACAGAGCTACAAGGTTAAGTGACAAGAACACGGATAATTTCCCAGATATTTTCTAGGAGCAAATAATAGTCACTGGCTGAGGGATGGATTCTTTGAAGGTGCACATATCTGCCTCTGCCCCAATAAGAAGGACCATACCTCTGCTTGCCTCCCTGCCTCTGTCCCCTCCATCCCCAACTGGCACATCCTTGCAAAGACATCTGCTTTTCTGGATTCCCAGATGGTCCACCTCATCCAAACTGCCCAGGACCCTTAGCCAAGCCCTGGATTCTACATTTGCTCTACTTTTCTCCATTCCAGATGACCACTATATCTTCACATTTGCTATTGTGATCATTGCTGAACCACAATGATGAGGATGGATGAGGATAAAGATACGCTTCTCAGCACAGCATACAGAAGGGAAGGGATGGTCCTGGTTGTTAAATCAGAGGTTCTTAGCCCCAATAATTTTAAAAAGGCAGATGAATCTCTGCTGATTGGGATCAGAACCTCAAGACTCTCCTTAGCAAGCCTCTTCTATCAATCAAAAACAGCCAACGGGGAAAGCAATTTACATGTACTGAGTATTTACTATTTGCCTGGCCCTCTGTTAGGTGCCTAATACTATCTATTTATCTGCATATTAGTCTGGCAAGCTTGATATTATTATATTCAGTAATTTCTACAAAACATTCCAGAGCCTGAAAAAGAAAAGATAAAGAACTTGCCCAAGGTCATGCAATTATTAAGTAAAAGAACTGAGCTTGGAGCCCAAGTCTATCTGATGCCACAGCTTTCACTGCATTCCTTAGGTGTTCATTCTGAAAATGTACAACAGAGGGTCATGGGGGTGAGAGACCTTCCTTCAGGGTCGTAGTCCATAAAGTCAACAAATCATACTTACCTCTCCTATAAACTTCACAGGAGCAAATGGATTCTAACCCCTTAGATTATCTAAATACATTTGTGATTTTTGTTAAAGCAAAGTAGCAATTATGTACTTGAAATATTTATAAAATAAGTCAAATACATTTGAGGAAAAATGTAAAAGCGTTGCAATTAAAGAGATCTGCACATACTGCAGGGTGTCTTTCTAACAAAAGGAGTAAGAAATAATGTTGCTAATAAAAACAATGATGATCTTGTTTAAATGTCCTAATAACTCATTTAGCACTGTTCTGAGTGGAACTATATATTAGTAATTTCAAAAAAAGTCTTTGATGAAAGATTAAATATATCTTCTGCTCATTCCCCTCTGCAAAGCTAGTGATTGAAGTAGGCTTATTTGTCCCCTTTCTTCTAGTAGAATGTTTTAAGTGATATATAAATGTTTTTTCCTTGTATTCATACTGTAAGAGGAACCAAGTGGGTAATAAGAATAAGGAGTTATACTGATGTATCGCAAAGTAATGGGTGCCTCCACCATTACCATCACACACACACACACACACACACACACACACACACACACACACACTTACTTTAAATTCTCACTTGGGTTTCTATTGATAATAAGAACCAGGCAGATCTCACATTGCAAAATAAATATTCATTTAGAAAACTACATTAAATAGGAACTAATCTAACACAATTTCCTATTCATCTTTGGAAAGATTATCATGCTAATTAATAAAAAGCAGGGTTTAGTTTAGTTTTGTTTTCAGAAAGGGGGGATCTAAAAGTATACAGTATAATATATACTTAGCTCTTCCAGCAGAGATAAAGATTGGTTGATTAAATTCTAGACTGAAAAATTTCTCTTTGACACTTCAAATTTAACAATGTACAATATCTGTAGTACTTCTAAGCTACCAGTGTGGGAAACACAGGCCAACCCATTGTAGTCTCTTTTGAGATGTAGGACACTTAGTGATAGATCAAAATAATCACATGCTGTGAAATGGTCCACCTAAATGAACAAACCTACACTTAGCAAACTTATCAGATTGGTCATTCTTTTAAAATCCTATTTAGAGGACAATATTGGATATAAAGACCTTTGGCTGCAGAGCTATACTGAAACTCTCTAATGCAAAGCAAAATGGCTATAGTACTAATCATACTTTCTATAGGTAATTCACTGCCTCCACAGCTGCTACGGGCTTGCTCTTTGAGAAAGACAATATCTTATCCTTTCTTATTGTCTCAGTGCCTAGTATTAGGCATTCAGTAAATATTAGTTAAATGGAATGAATGAATCCATCAATTAACATTTGGTATGAAATAATTTCTACATGAGTATGCATATTTTGAGTGTTTTCTTCATCAGACGTTATCTGAAAAACATTCTAATTCTCAATAAAACAGGTCAAGTCTTATTTCTGCAACCCACTAAGCCAGGTACAACTTAAAACATGTTGATTCAGGCCCCCCAAAAAATGAGCATCAAGGGAGGTCATATTTTCCTCTGTGGACAAGATTCAAGCTTGTTAAAGACAAGCCTTGGGGCTCTGCCCAATTCCCTTCCAGCCCAGGGACACAAAATCCCTGAGGAGGAAACTATAATGAAAAGAAGCACGAGGATATTGAGTAATCTATTTGCTCCAAGTTAAGGTGGAATGAAAAACTGAACTCGAAAAGGAGGCACAATAGCTGAGATGTCAAAGAAGTCTGCATAAAAGAGCCATCTCTCTTCCTGCAGAAACAAATCAGCTAAAAACCCCAGCCCTTCAAGAGCAAAAATGGTCTTCTTTAGGGGTGACTATATAGGTGTAAATTTAGGCTGAGTCCTGATAAAAAGGGACTGATTTATTTCAGTCAGTTTTTGAAACTATTAGATCAGCACTTTTCTTCTACCTTCAGGCTGAGGATCTCCTTGCTTCCCAAGCCTACCTGTTCTAGGACATGCCTTAGCCTCTTTCTACCTGTCAGCCTTTCCTCTGTAACCACTTAGCCTGAGTCCTGACCACGACTCCAATACTGAATCCCGCACCTTCATCTAAGTCAGGCCAGAGTCCCAGTCCATTTTAGAGCCACAGACCTGATCCTCATTCCTCAGCCCAAGAAAGACACATCGCTGAAGACAGGGTTGAGAGAAGGTGCTGTGCGGTTGATACATGAGCAGAACAGAAATAGAAAGTATTTTGATATGTCCTCCAGGAGCTTATGAAACCCGTGAACACCTGGATTTGCAATTTTACATCCATCACTGTAGTTTTATATTTTAGGTTGAAAATGTTTCAGCATATTGGATAGAAGTAGAAGAAAGAACAAGCAAGGGGCTATCATGTCAGACACACACACACACACACACACACACACACACACACGCACAGCTTTAAAATGAGGCCTGTGATCACGTGATTTAAGCCTCGTCTGAAACCTGTCAGTCTCTTTCAATGTTTCCCTCAGGTTCCTGTGACTTTAATACTGTATGAGGCTGTCATGCAGTATAATAATCAGGTATCATAGAATATTATCTTTTAATTTAGGGGTGATTGAGTATCACTTTTTATAAGTTCGTTGAGGTTAGAATAAAAAGAAATCAGTTCATCAGAGAAACAGAATAGAGAGGTGGTTTCCTAGGGCTGGGTGGTGGGGGAAATGGGGAGATAATGGTCAAAGGGTACAAACTTCCAGTTATAAGAGTAACAAGTTCTGGGGATCTAATGTACAGCATGGTGATTGCAGCTAATAATATTGTATTATGTATTTGAAAGTTGCTAAGACAGTAGATCTTAAATATTATCACTACATAAAAGAAATGGTAATTATGTGACGAGGTGGAGGTGTTAGCTAATAGCTAATGCTATGGCAGTAATGTTTGCAATATATAAGTGTATCAAACCAGCATGTTGTACACCTTAAACTTAATATTATTTGTCCATTATATCTCAATAAAGCTAGGGCTTGGGGGGGGGAAGAAATTGGTTTATATTATAGCAAGAGGGATTTAGTTTACTTATAATAATTTCCCAATGGTGAGAACTTGCACCAGCAGCATGTGGTGCGTGTGGAAGGGAGAGGGTCCTGGATCTGAGAAACTGGGTTGGCTTTATCATATATTAATTGTGACTTTAATCAAGCTATTGGACCTCTCTGAATTCAAGTTGGCATGAGGTTTATTTATTTATTTAATATTTATTTATTTTGGCTGCGCCGGGTCTCAGTTGCAGCAGGCAGGATCTTTAGTTGTGGCGTGAGGACTTCTTAGTTGTGGGATGCAGACTCTTAGTTGCGGCATGAGGACTGCTTAGTTGTGGCATGCAGGCTTCTTAATTGTGGCATGTGAACTCTTAGTTGCAGCATGCATGAGGAATCTAGTTCCCTGACCAGGGATCAAACCCAGGTCCCCTGCATTGGGAACGTGGAGTCTTACCCACTGGACCACCAGGGAAGCCCCTGGTGTGAGGTTTAAATGAGATAATATAGGAAAAGTACTTTGTATATCAAAAAGTGTTTTTAAAAATAGTGTTATTATTGTCATAGTATGAATCCAGTAAGGTAACCCCAGTTTCTCATTACTGGCACACAATTGGCCTGAGCCTTCACTTTCACCAGGAAAGAACTGCAGTGTGGGATGAGGGATGGCTACAGTTCTGTTTAGACAAGAAGAATAAGGAAAGGAAGGCCTAGCCCCAGGAATATGCTGCAGTGTCAACAGATGATTAGAAGATGGTAACAGCAGGTGGCTGTGGTCTCATCCCCATTAAAGATGGCTTCAAGTGTAGAAAGGCCAGACAAAAACTTCAGTAGGAAATAGGAAGATTGGGTGAGGAGATATTGAAAAATCATAGAGTTAACTTTAACTCAAAACTCTAAGCTAGACATACTGTAATAAAAGATAGTAAAAGGACTTCTAGGTTTGAGCTCAGAACCTTTAAGGAACCATATTTTGTAGGAGGGAGGCCAGAATACTGTCCCAATTTTCAAAGAGGGGCCTTTTTCAGAAATAATGATCAACTGAGCTTAACATAAATCCTCAGAAAATCTTAAATGGATCACTTTAAATGACTTTTGAGAATAATTATCTTATAGAACAGAGTGTAAATATTTTCAAACCTTGACATGCTGACAGAAAAATTACAGCTGAGAGGAGCGAGAGGGTAAAGGATGTACTTTCATTTTTTATTTTTTTAAATATTTATTCATAGGGCTTCCCTGGTGGCGCAGTGGTTGGGAGTCCGCCTGCCGATGCAGGGGACGTGGGTTCGTGCCCCGGTCTGGGAAGATCCCGCATGCCGCGGAGCGGCTGGGCCCGTGAGCCATGGCCGCTGAGCCTGTGCGTCCGGGGCCTGGGCTCCGCGGCGGGAGAGGCCACAGCAGTGAGAGGCCCGCGTACCGCAAAAAAAAAAAAAAAAAAAATTTATTCATTTATTTATTTGGCTACACCGGGTCTTAATTGTAGCATGTGGGATCTTTGTTGCCACATGCGGGATCTTCGTTGCAGCATGCAGGATCTTTAGTTACGAAACTCTTAGTTACGACATGAATGTGGGATCTAGTTCCCTGACCAGGGATCGAACCCAGGCCCCCTGCATTGGGAGCGCAGAGTCTTAGCCACTGGACCACCAGGGAAGTTCCAAGAAGGTATTTTTAAAAAGGCAGGGAGATATGGATATCAATATCCTCATCTTAGAAAGTAAATGGTCAAGAAATTAAGTCAGTAGTTGATTGACCAAGAAAAAGATTTAAGTACATTATCTTGAGTTAAAAAAGTAACCTTTAGAAGAACTAAAAATAGTGATATAATTACATTACAAAAAGGAAGAG
This sequence comes from Lagenorhynchus albirostris, assembly GCF_949774975.1. Lineage (NCBI taxonomy): Eukaryota > Metazoa > Chordata > Mammalia > Artiodactyla > Delphinidae > Lagenorhynchus > Lagenorhynchus albirostris. Next base: position 134,730,860 of record NC_083098.1, on the reverse strand, counting down.
AGATGGGGGTGATGAATGAACTAAATTCTCACCTACCATAGCAGGATATCATTATAAAATGCCTGCAGCAAATGAATCAAGAAACACATAGTAAGTGTGCTTTTAGAGATTTGGGAGTAACAGAAAACAAAATACAGTAGAAATAGTTAAAGGTGCGGACTTCTGAGAAGTGAGGAGTGGGATGGAATAATGATACTTCTCAGTATTAACTCTTCCACACTGTTCAATTTTTTTTTAGCTTAAACCATGTTCATGGTTTACTTACATTTTTTAAAAACTGTTTTTAAAATGATACATGTGCAGTTTAGAAAAAGCAACTAATCTCTAGGACATCCTATAAGCTCACCAAGAACAATTTATCCCACACCAGCCTGGATAGGATAGGAGGTTGGTAGGAAAAGATCCTATTTATTTCTTTCCACCTCACACAGTACCCAGAATATAATATGCATTCAACAACTCTTTCTTGAATGAATGAATGAATGAATGGCGTCTCAGGTTTCAGCCATTAAGTCTCAGATGAAGTCTTTGTGTGTACAGTGAAGGAATTCAGGTGGACTAGAGTACAATGGATGATTTGTTTGAGTGGATGTAGCTGAATCTTTCCAATCCAGAAGCCCTTCATTGGGCATTGGCGTAATTCCAGATCTCTCCTAGGGATCACCAGCACCCTCTGAATCACTGCTACCAAGACTTGCCAGTAACCACGCTCAGCACTGGCTACAGGGACTTCACCTCTCCCGCGCCCAGTTAAGACTCTAGCTCCACAAGAGTATCCAAACACCGAGGGGAAATTTTCCCTCTGTATCTGTTAGGTGTATTTAGCTGCAACTCCACCTTCAAAACGAGGCTTGGAGTGAGTCTTTTAACAGCATGAAAACATTATTTTGTGTTGAACTTGATTTTAAATACTGTGGCTCACTGTTTGTAATTTAATAATTAATCTGGCTTTGAGTTCCTCTGCTACCAAAACATTTTGAAGGTAGGTCTCCACAGCTGAAATGGACCATTCAGACAGCTAGGTCGAGAGATAAAACACTGCATACAAATTCAGAGCTGGGTGAATTAATTTTCCAGGTCTAGCTGGCTCTTGAATACATACATTTGCTTAAGAAAATTCCCCAGCATCTGGCTCTTTTTCTTTCTGTGTAAGGACAAGCACAGGGAGAGGAAAGTACGCCATCTGTCCTGAATGTAACTAATTCATTCCTCTTAATGCTAGGTGGAAACCACAATTTTACAAGTCAGAGAAGAAAACTTTAGAAATAATCAATGAAGTAACCTTAAATATACCTTTGTGTGATACCAGACAAGGTGTTCACTTTCAACTTCAAGTTTTTCTTACTCCTAAATATAATACCATCAGTTTGAATGTAATATGCTAGAGTACGCTTGAAAGAAAATGTAAGACCTGCGTTTCCGTGGAGGAAGTCACTATTGAAATGGATTTTGAGAGATGGATAAGATTTCACAAGGTAAAGTCTGGAATGGAAAATCATTCCAGGAAAAGAAGAATCTGGAGGCTTAAAAATAAATAAATAAAAAGTAATTTCGGACAGTTATGTCAGAATGTCACTTCTGAAGCAAAAGTGAGTTACCACAAATGACTCTGCTCAAATAGCTATTTATTCACTCTCCTGTAATCTCCCTTACCATCCTCCCGCCACTATCCTCTCCCTGCTGCTTCATATAGCAAGCGTACCACATCAAACTGGAAAACTGTGACTCCAGGATAGGAAGCCCAGCTTGACAGGAGCAAAGCTGAATAGCTCTCTAAATCCAGACTCAAAAGCTCTGCCATTGAGTCTTAATGTCATTTAATGATAAATGATCCTTTCCCCACAATTTGCCACTGTTGTTAAACAGTGGTCTTAACAGGGCTCTCCCACCTGCACTCTACCTTTGTAATTAGTACATCTGGTCTCTGTGCATATATTTCATGGGTGACTCACATATAAGCTAAGTGATAGGTAACCAAATTACAAGGCTATAAATACATCAAGTGTTGCCTGGGAAAAAAGCCTGAGTGGTTTATGAAGTCAGCAATATTCTGATAACTGATCCTTACAACAGAGCTTAGTTTTCTTTCCCTCCCCCCTCCTCCCCACTTAAGTAATTTGATATTATGTATGTCTCTAAGCATAAATCACAAGTGAATTATTGGAAAAAGGTAACTTGGGCCTGAAAGATTTTAATTATAGCAACATTTTTTATTCATGAGAAGTCTCAGCTGGACCATCTCCAAATAGTCTGCATCTACCCAGAACATTTGGAAACAGGCAAGAACTTGTGGTATATAAAGCAAATCTGGCCATGCACCAATTGACTTCTTCCCTTGGTATCATCATTTTGTTTTTTCTGTCCAAGTGGTTGTTACCTACTGAATCCTAGAAAGAAATCCATTGGGTAGGATTTCCCAAAGTGTGGAATCCCAGGTTTCATAAGTCAAAAGGACCAAAATTGGCAGGAGATATCATAACAATGAAGACAACCAACACTGAATAGAAATCTACAGTTAATACTTTGCCAGTTCTATGCTCTCTGCATACCAATATCAGAGTTATTTTTATTTAAATTTTAAAAATTGTCCTTCTCCTGCCTAAAAAACTTCTGTTAGCATGAAGACTAAGCATTTAGTCTGAACTCCTCTTATATAGTTCTATGTCATGATGTAGTTCTGACTCCTTATTGAAAGAAAGAATGTTTTACCCATCTTTGTACCCCAAGCACCTATTGCAGAGCCTAACATAAAATTGGTGCTTATCAAACGTTTGTGCTAAACTATAAACTAAACCTAATTAAACAAGTCTTGAATCCATGTGGGGTGTGTGTGTGTGTGTGTGTGTGTGTGTCTGTATTATCTGCCTAAAGCTTTTGTGAGTTTCCTGCTGTTCACAGCTTAAAATCTAACCTCCTCAATGTGACATAGGGGACTTAGCTCAATCTGACTCCAATCTTTCCTTCTGGCATAATCCCCTGCCGCTCCACCTCAGCACAATATCTGTGTTCAGCTTCTCTGATGTCAGGGCAAAGATTTGCTCTCCTCCTAGGCACATTGCCTAGACATTTTTGGAATGATGATCTCACCTAATGGGAGTTGAGTCTTGAGACATTCTCATAAAGGTCAGAAGCAAAGACAAGAGTGGGTCGTGTAGTGAGTACATGGAACAAAAGCTAGAAAACAAAGACACTGTAAAAGAATGAGAGAAGAAATTCAGGCTTAAATATTTTTTTCTAAAAACTAGACCATGACTATAGGTAATGTTTACCTATTCATGGGAAAAGGGGAAGAAGGATGGATTTTGTTCTGGGAGTTAAAGAGTTAGAAAGTCAGTCCCAAGTTTACTGTAACAGCTGAAGCAGAATGAGTTTTACAAATATATGCATAGTCCCCCATGCAGTATGTCACAAAGAAAGCTATTTTGTTGATTATGATGAGTCAGCACAAAGTCAACAGGTTTTTCCCATTCGCCATGTTTGCTTTCACCATTGTCACAAAGAGCTCAATCTCAGTTGAGCCCATAATCAGACAGGACAAGAACCGTGGAGAGGATCTGTATTGCTTCAGTCAACAGCAGCCTTCCTACCTGGAGCAGGCTCTCTGCACACCCAGATCCCCACACTGCTGGAAATGGCTCAGATTACCACATGGGTCCGAAAGTGTTGCTCAACCTGTAGGAGCCAGGGCTGCAGGACCCCTGGCACACTTACAGACAGATGAGATGCTGAGAACTTCCTAACTTCCTCAGGATGCTCTCACTTCCTGAGATTGAACGAGATCATCAGAAGTCAGTATTTGCAGACAGCTGTACAGGTGACTCTTCAGGTCTTACCATAGCAACCTCACCAAAGAAACAGCAGTCTAAAATGGCCAAATGTTTTATGGGGAACAAGTGGCAAATTAGCAGGAAAAAGGCATTTCCCTCAGCCAGTTTCTTGCTTCATCCTCAGAACCATCTTGTCTCTCCTTTTAAACTTGTCCTGGGTCTGTGGATTAAAAAATTTTCTCGGAAACATGGAATAGTGCACTTCCTAATTGAAGAACTGTCTCCATTTCTCTGGATTGCCCTCTCTCAAATCTTTTCTTGTGCAAGTTATAATGAACCTTTCTTTGTAACTAAGTAGGATTGGCCCAATGAGATTAGCTGTCCCAAGGGAATTGTCTCTGCTTATAATAGAGACCCTCCTGTAGAACAGCAATTCTCTCCTACAGGGGAAATGGAATCAAGACCAAAAGAAGAGCTAGATGCAAAACCAAGTCCAGATTTCTTCTGAGGAGAACTGCATTTCTTTCTCTAGCTGCATCCAAGAATTGCAGGGGTGGGGAGGGGAAGGGCATAAATCTATCCATAGAATCAGAATTTTTTAGCTAAATGAAGAAACTGAGGCCCAGAGAGGTGACTGACTTGCCCTGAGATAACACAGCAAGGCTCTGACTGGAACTCAGAGTCCTATCACCTGATTTATTGCAAGAGGGAGGCAGAACAGAGTGTAGTCTCTGAAGCCAGACTCCTGGTCTGAAAGCTGGTTCTGTGGTTGACCAGCTGTGTGACCTTGGGTAGGTTTCTTAAAGTCTATACTCTGTTTCCACATCTGTATAAGATGGGTGATTAATCCTTCCATGGAGGTTTTGTAAGGTAGAAATGAGTGAGTATATGATCAGTGTGTAGAATGACAACTATTGGGATTTAGAAAGCAATTATCGTTAGCCTCATTTTTAGCTGAGGATCCTTTCCAAACTTATCAAACAGCAAACCAAAAAACTGACTGTGGGAGGGGGGAAAACACCACAGAGCTGGGAAACAAGTTCTTCATATAAAGCCCTTGCCATTCCAGTCTCCTTCATACCTCGCGATCCTTTAAGGCAAGCAAGCTACAGTATCGTTCCGTGTCTAGTTCCTTTGCCAACTAGAGCTAAACACTTCTTTTTTTAACTTTTTAAAATTATGATCCTAGGATGCATCCTCTCAGTGACAGCATTACTGGTCATGCCAGTCTGTACAAAATTATCTTTTACCCAGTATGGCATGGAATCATCAAATGAAGTGGTAGAGTTCCTCTCCCTCATGTCACCAAGCCTGTCCACCTCAGGGTGTGACAAAACTTGAGTTCAGTTGAACGCCCTGATCTTATTTTGGGCTAGGAAAGGAAACAGGGAGCCACTCCATGAGTGACTGCGAACAAATGAGGGTAAGTCACCCTCCCCTCATTGCATTAGGAGCCCGGAAAAGACACAGCATGCACAAACAAGGTCCTAGAAAGAGAGTCAGCAAATTCCTGCAGTGACCTCAGGAAGGAAGTGTCTGGGTATTTCTAACATTGTGCATTAGGGAGTTGGGGTGGTACTGATAGGAATTTGAGAAATGCTGGAGAGTAACTGAAAGAAATAGCAGGAGATGAGGAGGCAAAATGAACAAAATGCCAGATACGCCCAGGTGCCAAGGAGGAAGACGTGAGGAGGTGAGGTGCGAGGAGAAGTCTGTCACAGTGGCCAGTAATCCACGAGGGCCAAATGTTTGGCTTGAATAACTCAGAATCTGTTCCCTGCCTGCAGCAGGGCTTGGCAGTGAGTCAGCAAATCCAGCAACAGAATTTCTTTTTCAGGAGCCATAGACATTCCATTTACATACACACACACACATGCACACATACACACACACGTGCACAGACACTGTCTCTTGTAGATATGCCCTTTATCAGCAAGGAGGAAAATATATGGCATTTCTTATTAGGTTTCTAAAATCATGTATATCTTCGAAGACTATCAGGACCCATTTGCCAAGAAATCAAAAGATTTATTTAAGAATCATTTTGAATATTCTACTAAGAATATGCCACATGTCTTATGGCAATTTCTTCGAACTCCTCCTTTTGTAAAAAGCAAAACAGAAACACAAGGGCATAACCAAAATGTTAACAGTGGCTATATCTGAGTTATAAGATTATAAGTTAATTTTTATTTTCCTTTTCTTTGTTGTTTATTTGTATTTTCTAATTTGTCGTCAATAAAATTGTATTATTTTTCTATTATTTAAAATATACGTCAAAGGTAACGAGAGAGTGAGCAAAAGCAAAAAATTTCCAATGAGCAGCTTTGCTGTACTATGGAGATCCCTCAAATGACACCTCATTGAACCAGCAAGTATCCACTACAGTACCCTCTGGAAAGGGCAAGACCACCAGGGAAGGGCAAAGGGAATTCAGAATACAGGGCAACTGCAGAGCTGATTTCACGGTCTTACAGGAATGCTGAAGCCTGTGTGGTGACTGTGCAAGATACACTTTAATATATTGACGAAGCTCAGCAGGACATTGGTAAACACCAGGCACTTGAGCAGCAGAAGCCCCCAAACTATTGCTGGTCCCAAGTAAGCCCTCTGCAACTCAGTTGGAATTTTCCCTCTGCAAAGGTACTTGCAGCTTTCACATCACACATGGGTTTACATGCTAATTAATTGGGTGCGGATAGAGGAGAAGTCCATGTAACTGAAGCAAGAGCTGTCTGATAATATCAAAGGCCATTTGGTTCTAGGTGTCAAGCAGACTACAAAACAGCTGTGCACTCCAAAACCTCTTCTGCTTCATTAATGGTAAAATATACTTAACAGGACCATTGGAGAGGCTCACTTGGGTTTCAAGTAACATCTTCCTCACCTCCAGCTGATGCCATTAATATTAAGGAAACCACAACACCAGAAGCCCTGACCCTTCCATTAAAAGTACAATTGTTGCCCAACAAACCTTGCCAGGGTTGGCTCTGACTACTGGCTTTCAATTCAGAATCATCAGTTCCCACAAACTACAAGTATTTTACATAGACCAGAGATCACACCAGCCTCAGTTGCCATGTCACAGAATCTTTAGTGGGCCAGAGGTGACAGGCAACATCGTGTTGTCCAGTCACTTCAACAGACATGCCCCAAGCACAAGGCAGCTGGGGGTAAGCAGAAGAAGCAGGGATTCAGGCAGAAGTACTGATCCCGAAGGAAGGAATGGGGGTTAGGGTGGGAGACCACAGTCCAATGAACAGTATTTGAAATGAAAAAGGCACATTTGGGCTCCCATCAGGTGTCATATCTCAGGTATCAGGTGTGAGTAACAGAGAGAAGACAACAGCTGGGCATGGGTAGAGGTTTACCCATGATCAAGCCTGTAGCTGGATCTCTTTCTGAATCACCTACCTAGTATTCAAGTTTATCTAAGCCCTTAATTATCTCCACAGAGTTTATCGTTAAAATCCTGAATCCCAGTCCTGAAGTAGAGGCCCCGCCTGCAGCCAGCAGCCCTCTTATTATGCTGCATGCCAGCTTTTCCCCTGCCTCTCAGCATTTCTCACAGACTCCCATATTATGGCACCATTACATATGGCAACAGGGTGAAGAAGAGGCATCTACACCTGTGCTTGAGCCCCAAATACCAGCTGTGCAACCTTGGGCAAGTTACTTTTATAAACTTCAGTTTTCTTATCCATAAAATGGGAACAATAAGAGTTTCTTCATCCTAGGATGTTGTGTGGATTAAATGAGATAATAAATGCAAAACAGAGTACCAGTCACATGGTAAGTGCTCAATAAATTTTAGGGATGATGATGAAAAAGGATGAGGAAAACAGGATGATAGATGGATCTTTTTAAATGGCCACATGCCTGGGATTCAGCCATACTTCAGTGGTTCTCAATCTGGGGTTATTTTGCCTCCAGGGGACACTTGGCAACGTCTAGAGACTTTATTGGTTGCATTAACTGGGAGCAAAGGGGAGGCATGGGGCGTGCTGCTGACATCTAGTGGGTAGAAGCCAGGGGTGGTGCTAATCGTCTTAAAACGCACAGCACAGTTCTCCTCCCCGCAACAGAGAATTATCTGGTCCAAAATGTCAATAGTGCCAAGGTTGAGAAATGCTGCCTGCCAGTACAAGCATCTCCCAACTTCCTTCAGCCCCTTCTGTCAATGTGTCCCTAGCTGGTGTCTGTGGCTGATCCCTCAGACCTGACCCATCCCACTGGCTCCTGAGCTCCTATTCCATGGGATTTTTTGTCAAATGGCCACCAGGCTTCATTGGCCTGAGCTGAGACCATAACAGCAGGGATGGGGAGAATGACCAGGCCTTCCCTCTGACCAGCAACAGGCGAGAAACTGCTTCCTGCAGGGCCGTGGCAGAGAGCCACATGAAAACAAGCTCAGCAGCTAGTAGAGCGTTCCACCCAAACTGGCTCCTCACCAGGCCCAGACCATGAGTCACCACCACATGCTACCGCCTCTTGCCGTGACCTTTCTTTATCCCTTCATTAGCTGTAAATCTTCAGGAGCAAAACAGCAGAGAACAGACTGGGAAGGCCCTGGCAGAATATTGTACCTGGCAAATACCCAAATCAAAATTCAGAGTTAAGTACCCAGGCACTGAATGAACGCCAATCCCGGCGAACCAAGGCTCCCGGGAGCCATCCCTATGCACCAGAGAAGTGGACAAATGGAACCCTCTCTCGACATAATTTAAATCGTGTGGCAGCACTGGAGCATCCTCTGCAGGAGAAGGAACAGATGTGTTTAGCAATACCCAGATGGCTGGGGACAAATTGAAGGACCTGTGTAATGTTTGCCCATACTTCATGTTTGCACCAAACCACATTGCACCCCTAAAGAAATCTTCCTTGTGTCCCTGATTCCTCTTGTGTCAAACGCAATTAATACTGTCGTCCATGCAGTGTTGTGAGAAACAATTAACAAATAACATAGGTTATTAAGTAGTGCTTTGGATCAAGATAAAGCAGAACTGGATTTTTTTGTTTCTGCCTTTCCAAAAGCAAACCATCATGATGGGGAAAATCTCAATGGACTGGGCGGCTGTCTTCTGCAGGGGAGTTTACTCCGCCCAGTCTCACTAGAGTCATCTTTCTCAAAGTCTAGTCTAACCACCTGCATCAGAAGCACCTAGAGAAACAAAAGAAGCTGATTCCCAGGCGACACTGACAACCTACTGAATTTCTGTGGGTGAGACTTTGGAAGATGTCCTTTAAACAAGTTCCATACTTGAGTTTTACACCCACTACAGTCTGAGAATTTTGTAAGAGTGAATAAACCCCAGGACAGCACAGCCACCATCACTATTTCCAGGAGTAAGAAGGAAGACTGGGTCCTTTATCTTCTTTTCTCTGCTGATGTCACCCCATCTTATGCAAGTGGAATTCCTGGATGAGACAGGGACACATCCAGAATGATTCATCTGAACTAAAGTGTCCACACTCACACTTGTAATACTGACAGCAACAAATTGCCATTTGCCCTTCTGAGTTTTGTCATTTCTCTCAGCATTCTTGAAGCTTAAAAGGGCTGAGTGTTTCCCCTTTGCTGTCGGATGCCTGCTGCCCTGAGCAAATCCCCATCTCCAATCGCTCGTTACCAGGGAACTAATCATAAAAAACCTGACCCACAATCAATCAATCCCTCCTCTCCTCCCCCTCGACAACTGTTGTGAATATTTGGTATGTGTCCCAAACATTCATATTCATTGTCCTTAACAACAGTCGTGTGAGAAATTATCTCCATGGTACAGATAAGGGAACCAAACCACTAAAAGGCTACATAAATAATAGAACTGGCATTTGACTAGGCTGTCTGACTCCAACCCCAATGCTCTTAAGAGCTCAAATTGAACAAACTCAATGCTCTAAGCCACTCTGCCTCCTACCGTCCCTAGGAAATTTAAGTAGCTAGCAATTGAGTATAGTGTTTAGAGTTCAAAATCTCCTAACCATCCCATTAGCAAGCACGTATGTGCAGACCAACCAAAGTGGAATTATTTGATGACCACTAGACCATTCGGTTTCATCCATTATAGGTAACTTCATGAGCTTCTGAGCTAATAACAACAGCTAACATTTGTTAAGCCCTTGTTGCTGCAGAGAACTGTTCTAAGTGCTTTAAGTACTCTAACTCGATAAATCCTCCCAACCCTCCTCTCAGGTTGGTACTATCACTGTTCTCTCTTCACAGCTGTGAAAATTGCAGCACTGACATGTTTAGTAAGGGGTCTAAGGTCACTCAGTGAGTAAATGGCTAGGCTGGGAAATATACCCAGATAATAATGCTCCAGAACTAATACCTTAACTAACCTACTTTACTGCATATTCCAGTATTAACACAATGAGAGCCACATCAATGCAGAGAATGGGGGTGGTGGTTGGTGGGGGGGGAGAACCCGCTTTTCCTAAAGATCTTTCTAGCACCCTAGAGAATTCATATTGTTTTGAACTGGTCTCTGAAATGCTATAGAAAAAGGAGACCCATAAAATGCCGTGCAACCTCGAAGATGAAAGCTCTAAAATAGTGTGGGATTCTGTCATAAATAAAGTCCCAGAAAGAGATCAGGTCTACAGTGTGCTTTCAGGTAAGGGCAGGGGGAAGCTTTGTTATGATTATTACAATCTAATTGAAAGCTAAAGCCAGGCTGGAGAAAAAAAAAAATTGAAAATAAACTCTCTCCTAAAGCTGTCAGCCTGGTTGTGGTCTCCAACTGTTTTAGTCACTAAAACCCCGTACTTAATGGTCACTTTTATAACAAACACTAAAGAAATATAAAGCTCTAAATCAGAATTTATTTCTAAAGAATGGAAAGAAATGTGTTGCAGTGCTAAGGAAGGCCACAGAGAGAGAGGGCCACCGTGCTGCCCTTCCTGGTGTTGATGCTGAAGTAAGCATCAAGACCTCCAGTTTCAAGCTGGGATCCAACAACCTTACTCCTGCTTGAAGGGAATCCTCACTGTATGTGCTGAGGCCACATGGTTCCCAACATCACCGGAAACATCAACTTCTGTCCATTTGGTCCCAGCCTGGAGCTCCATGTTCACACTTTCGAATGGCCATCTTTCCCGGTCAGCATATATTTTACACGGTGTTACTGCCACAGGAAGTAAATACTGGGTGGCCCAAGTGAAAGTCTCCCATAATCCTCATTAACAAAGTCCCAGAGCATTTATCTGCTAAGCCCCAAGGATGTGGTTTGTCTCTGACTATGTATGACATATTTTAAATTCTTTAGCTCAGAAGAACATTCCAGGGATTCTACTCCAGTCTATCACTAACTGCAAAACCAAAAGACCAAATGCTAAGACCATATTTGGCCAGACAATGTTTTCTAATATTAATAAGGTATTAACTAAAATCAGGTAAATATAATTCCAGCAAACGAGCAAATACCTCCTTATCCTTAAATCCCAACTCTGGTGTCCCCTCCTCTCTGATTCTCTCAAGTTAGTCTCTCCCTCTCCTGGGCTCCCAAGACATTCTGTTTATACCTCAATTATGGCACTGAACACCTTGTTTCTGATTATCCTTCTTACATCGGTCTCCCTATCTATACTACAGCCCCTGGAGAGTAGGAGCCAGTGCCCTATCATCATAATGTTCTCAGCACTTAGAACAATTGGCAAGTTGGCATTCAATAAATATTAATTGAAGAAAAGAATGTGAGGGGAAAAAACATCAGTTCAATTCAAAATGATCATATTAATTAATTAACCCCATGGTACTGCGTCAATATTTCTGTGGCTCAATTTTCTGACTTGGCCTACCTCTCGCTCTGGTTCTCTTCTACTGTGATCTTACGTCAGAGTCTGGATTAGGTACCCTGAAGTTGGCGTAACATACATAAGCATATAGGTTTACAGTAAATTGACATACTATTTACTGGATTTATCAGCACAGGAAAATAGTGTATGGATGCCTCCATTTTCCATTAGCAAATTGGGTACGATGAATCTAAGACTGTGTCCTTTCTGCTTACTCCACGGAGAGGGAGGCAAGCCCACAGTCCACAGGAAACCAAGAATAGGACAGATCATTTGCCCCCTGTCATTATCCCCTTACTCTGCACCAATACCTTCCATTCCATTCAACATAAGGGCATCATGACTCTACACCCAAGTTACAGATGTCATAAAGTCCCTTATCATGGGGCAAGGGAAGCCTTGGTAAAGGCAGGACCAGAAGAACCAAGTCCTGACCTTTGCCCCAACATGCCTGAGTATATTCCTGAGCTACAGCTACATTCCAAAGTTCTCTCCTCTTCCACCACACATTAATCACCCTTTATTTCCCAGATGACAGACGAGGTTTATCAACCTGTAAGAATTCCCCAACCCACCTGCAAGCAGAGGAATTGTCTTTGTCAGCCTAGTTCATAAATCTTTTATGATATAGAATCAGAGAATGAGTAGCGGGAAAGAAGTCCAGAGAGGCATGAGAAAAAAGGGAAACTCCAATCAGAGAGGCTTGGTCAGTCTACATGATAAAGAGCTGGGAGGTGGGTGCTAGAGGGAGCAAATCTAGTTGTAAGTGGATATGTTGAGAGGTAGCAAGTGAAAGAGAATTGGAAAGGAAAAGAAGCAAGATTTTATGATATGTGGCTGACAGATAAGAGCAAGTTCCTTTTCATGTCCTTTGAAAGACCTAAGTAAAGATTGAAATCACTTTTAAATTATTTTTGGTCTAGGCTGGGCTTACTTATAGGGAATTCCATGCAGAGATTGGACCATTTGGGCTCTCAGCTTGCTTTAGAGTTATACCTACTCCTACCTAATGCAGTAACATCTTTCCAGTTTGGGAAACTTGTCTATGGTAAAAATCACTTTTCCATGCCCTTTCTAATATATTCCACAAGGGACCAACTTGCATCCACAAAGGATAATTAGACTGTTTACAAGGACATATAAAACTAACTTTTATCTTAGGTACCTACTATTGGCCAGGCACTGTGAAAACTGCTTTAAATGTGTTTGCTTCTTTATTTAGTGACGATGTTTTTTTATCCTGTCTCATTTCAGAAAGGCTAAAAAAGCAGCTTAGAGGAGTACTTAAAACACAATAACAGGAGAGGCCTTCAGGATACTGGAGGAGTAAGACGTGGAGATCACGTTCTTCCCCACAAATACATCAGAAATACATCTACATGTGGAACAGCTCCTTCAGAACACCTACTGAATGCTGGCAGAAGACCTCGGACTTCCCCAAAAGCAAGAAACTCCCCACGTACCTGCGTAGGGCAAAAGAAAAAAGAAAAGACAGAGACAAAAGAATAGGGACGGGACCTGCACCTCTGGGAGGGAGCTGTGAAAGAGGAAAAGTTTCCACACACTAGGAAGCCCCTTCACTGTTAGAGACGGGGTGTGGGAGTGGGGGAAGCTTGGGAGCCACGGAGGAGAGTGCAGCAGCAGGGGTGCGGAGGGCAAAGCAGAGAGACTCCCGCACAGAGGATAGGTGCCGACCGGCACTCACCAGCCTGAGAGTCTTGTCTGCATGACTGCCAGGGCAGGCGGGGCTGGGAGCTGAGGCTCGGGCTTCAGTCGGGTCCCAGGGAGAGGACTGGGGTTGGCAGCATGAACACAGCCTGCAGGGGGTTAGTGCACCACAGCTAGCCGGGAGGGAAGCTGGGAAAAATTCTGGACCTGCCTAAGAGGCAAGAGACCATTGTTTCAGGTGCACGAGGAGACGAGATTCAGAGCACGACCTAAATGAGCTCCAGAGACGGGCACGAGCTGCAGCTATCAGTGTGGACACCAAAGACTGGCATGAAACACTAAAGCTGCTGCTGCCGCCACCAAGAAGCCTATGTGCGAGCACAGGTCACTCTCCACACCTCCCTTCCGGGGAGCCTGTGCAGCCCGCCACTGCCAGGGTCCCGTGATCCAGGGACAACCTCCCCGGGAGAACACACGGCGCGCCTCAGGCTGTTGCAAACGTCAGGCCGGCCTCTGCCGCCGCAGGCTCGCTCCGCATTCGTACCCCTCCCTCCCCGCGGACTGAGTGAGCCTGAGTGCTCCTTTAACCCCGTCCTGTCTGAGCGAAGAACAGACACCCTCAGGCAACCTACACGCAGAGGGGGGGCCACATCCAAAGCTGAGCCCCGGGAGCTGTGTGAACAAAGAAGAGAAAGGGAAATCTCTCCCAGCAGCCTCAGGAGCAGCGGATTAAATCTCCACAATCAACTTGATGTACCCTGCACCTGTGGAATACCTGAATAGACAACAAATCATCCCAAAATTGAGGCGGTGGACTTTGGGAGCAACTGTAGACTTGGGGATTGCTTTCTGCATCTAATTTGTTTCTGGTTTTATGTTTTTCTTAGTTTAGTATTTAGAGTTTATTATCATTGGAGATTTATTGATTTGGTTGCTCTCTTCCTTTTTTTTTTAATATATATATATATTTTCCTTTTTCTCTTTTTGTGAGTGTGTATGTGTATGCTTCTTTGTGTGATTTTGTCTGTATAGCTTTGCTTTTACCATTTGTCCTAGAGTTCTGTTTTTGTTTTGTTTTGTTTTGTTTTTTTAGTATAGTTTTCAGCACTTGTTATCATTGGTGGATTTGTTTTTTGGTTTGGTTGCTCTCTTCTTTCTTTTTTATTACTTTTTAATTTTTTAAAAATAATTTTTTATTTTAATAACTTTATTTTGTTTTCTTTTTTCTTTCTTTTTTCTCCCTTTTCTTCTGAGCTGTGTGGCTGACAGGGTCTTGGTGCTCCGGCCGGGTGTCAGGCCTGTGACTCTGAGGTGGGAAAGCTGAGTTCAGGACATTGGTCCACCAGAGACCTCCCAACTCCAAATAATATCAAATGGCGAGAGCTCTCCCAGAGATCTCCATCTCAACGCTAAGATCCAGCTCCACTCAATGACCAGCAAGCTACAGTGCGGGACACCCTATGCCAAACAACTAGCAAGACAGGAACACAACCCCACCCATTAGCAGAGAGGCTGCCTAAAATTATAATAAGGTCACAGACATCCCAAAACACACTACCAGATGTGGTCCTGCCCACCAGAAAGACAAGATCCAGCCTCATCCACCAGAACACAGGCACTAGTCACCTCCACCAGGAAGCCTACACAACCCACTGAACCAACCTTATACACTGGGGCAGACACCAAAAACTACTGGAACTACAAACCTGCAGTCTGTGAAAAGGAGACCCCAAACACAGTCACTTAAGCAAAATGAGAAGACAGAAAAACACACAGCAGATGAAGGAGCAAGGTTAAAACCCACCAGACCAAACAAATGAAGAAAAAATAGGCAGTCTACAGAAAAAGAATTCAGAGTAATGATAGTAAAGATGATCCAAAATCTTGGAAATAGAATAGACAAAATGCAAGAAACATTTAACAAGGACCTAGAAGAACTAAAGATGAAACAAACAATGATGAACAACACAATAAATGAAATGAAAAATACTCTAGATGGGATCAATAGCAGAATAACTGAGGCAGAAGAATGGGTAAGTGACCTGGAAGATAAAATAGTGGAAATAACTACTGCAGAGCAGAATAAAGAAAAAAGAATGAAAAGAACTGAGGACAGTCTCAGAGACCTCTGGGACGACATTAAATGCACCAACATTCGAATTATAGGGGTTCCAGAAGAAGAAGAGAAAAAGAAAGGGACTGAGAAAATATTTGAAGAGATTATAGTTGAAAACTTCCCTAATATGGGAAAGGAAATAGTTAATCAAGTCCAGGAAGCACAGAGAGTCCCATACAGGATAAGTCCAAGGAGAAATATGCCAAGACACATATTAATCAAACTGTCAAAAATTAACTACAAAGAAAACATATTAAAAGCAGC